>NC_057805.1:143290758-143301771 GCF_018294505.1 Triticum aestivum
GAGTTGGTGATGATGGTGTTCCTGCCATCCTGCAATATAGGCCATCCGATTTATATCCGACGGACAGGAAGGAAACTATGGCAATTTTGCAAAAATATACCCACACCCCTCTCCGCATTTGCAAATAAGGCATTCCCTCGTTCATCCTTTTCTCCCACAAGATAAACTTCTCATACAAATGCATCTTGATGTTCCGTGCAACGCATGGGCATCTTGCTAGTAGGGAGAAGGAGTTTGTGTGACACATATCTAGCTATATTAAGGGATAGGTAGATAGCATATGTGTGAGAGACATTATTATACTTTGAGACATTAGTGGCTTTAGGTGGGTGGAATTAAAGGGGTGGGCGTGTTAGACATAGAGAGCGCGTGTGTTTCTGTGTGAGAGACTTGTAGGACGGTGTAGAAAGATGAATTTAACCCTGCCGGAGGGAGAGAAATACACGAAGTGCGCGTGTGTGATTCCGATGCCCACAGGGAAATGGGATATGTATGCATGTGAGAGAGATTGCACAATTCATTCACGTATCACTATCTAGCGATCGTGGACGTGCATCGCTTGAACATAAGTCAATATCTACTTCGTATCGTGGCCAAAGGTACAATATCGATTCAACGCTATAAAGATTGGACACTCACATATCACATTTTTTTCTATTTAAATAAACCTTTTTAGTTGTGCATGCCAAAGTTACAGTGATGTTTGTTCAAACAACCAATGTAGCTATCATGTATATGCACCATTGTTACTCTTGCATTCAAATTCATTAGTCTTGGATGATTTAAGTTTCTATTTTGAAGTAATATATGTAATATTCATATATGAATTCAACGGGTACGCAATTTATGAAATGGACGCTGTGTAATCATATGAGGTAACACTTTTAAGTAGCTGACTACAATATCCATTTCTTTTTGTGCGCCTCTACACTAACACGTCAATGCATTATGTTTAAAGTAAATAACCAATGGCACTAAATTATCTATTTACACGAGAAATACATAGGCTGAGCGTTTGATCCCTTTTTTGTGAACGCGCCATTACACCCGTACGATTGGCCGCGCCCGTGTGAACGTCCAAGTTATCGGCGCATCATCCCGAGTTATTGTGTTTTTTTCTGGGGTGGACTTCACACCGGTTATTAACTGCTGACCAGTGCCCCGTGTACACAGTCTAGCTGGACCTTCCCACTAGCACGGTCCAAAATTAGTTGAAACTGGATACGAATGATCCCGCGGGCGGCAATATCTCCCGCCTCCTTCTAAAATTTCCGCCACCTTAGTCTTTAGCATGCGAAATCCCCCTTTTGTCCTGGGTGCACGGAGACCAACAGTTACAATACCGCCCTCATCTACATGATAGGTCGGGGATGCTTTGGTAACTTCCGGTTCCCCCACTACACGGCACCCCCATTTCCTCTCCCCCTCCTGCAAAAACGACTAACTCCACAGCACCAGAGCATCTTACATCACGCCATCCGTACTTCATCGCCCTTTCTCCCCTCCCCTCTCAAAACCCTAGACTGCTCATCCACTGGCGTACCATAGCTCATTCACTTCCAGCGGCGTCCACCTCGCCAGATCTGCTTCTGCGGCCGCATCTACCCCTCCCACCTCCCCTAGAAACAAGTAGACTGCTCATCCACCACTGTACCACAGCCCATTCAGTGCCGGCCTTGTCCATGGCGCCGGATCTGCTTCGCCGGTACTCTCATCAACCGCCGCGCATCTGCAGTGGCTCATTCGTACTCCCCACCAGAGACGCTTCGTCCACACCCCCCGGAGCCGCCCCACCGACGCCCCCATCGACGGCCTCTGATCCTCTTCGCGACACCTTCCTCAACCCTACCGGAGCCGCTTCGCCGACACCTTCCTCAACCCTACCGGAGCCGCTTCGCCGACACCATCGTCAACTCTACCGGAGTAGCTTCGCCTATACCATTCTCAACCCTACCGGGGCCGCTTTGCCAACTCACAAGTCCACGGCCTCAGATCCGCTTCCTCGCACCCTCATCCAACCTACCGGAGCAGCTTCTGACACCCCGTCCATGGCCGCAAATCCGCATCGTCGACACCACCCTTAACCCAACCACCGGAGTAGCTTCTGACGCCCCGTCCACGGCTGCAGATCCGCATCGTCGACACCATCCTTAACCCAACCACCGGAGCAACTTCTGACGCCCCGTCCACAGCTGCAGATCCGCATCGTCGACACCATCCTTAACCCAACCACCGAAGCAGCTTCTGACGCCCCGTCCACGGCCGCAGATCCGCGTCATTGACACCATCCTTAACCCAACCACCGAAGCAGCTTCACCTACGCCCTCGTCCACAGCCACAGATCCGCTTCGCCCACACCGTAGCCCACCTTACCGGAGCCGCTCCACAAACACCCTACTCGACGGTTCTAGATCTCCTTACCGGACCCCGACAGCCAGTGCAGCGTCATCACCCTCGACGTTTCTAACCTGATTCCCACCGTCTGGAGAGATGCCAAGCACCCGCCACGGCCTAGGTACTTGTCACCTTTAAACCCGTCCAGCATCACCTGCCCGATGTACTTCAAATATACTAACCGGTCGCTGTTACCTGTTATGCAGCTGGCAAAAACTACAAGGACGATGTTTCTTCTGGATCTAACAGCTTGGCCAACCAAAATCCTGGACTGAGGCATTGCTAGGATCTTGTAAGCGCGTCTCTCTCTCTTGTATTGTTCTGTGCCTGCCAGCGTGCTTTGCTAGGATTTTCGACCAGTAATCCCTTTGTGCAGACAATGATTTCTACTACTGGCTGCTAAATTAGATATGTAGATGTCATACATGACACTACCTCGTACCTCCGTTCCTAAATATAAGTCTTTCTAGAGATTCCACTATAGGCTACATACGGAGCAAAATGAGTGAATCTACACTAAAAAATGCATCTATATACATCTGTATGTGGTCCATACTGGAATCTCTACAAAGACATATATTTAGGAACAGGGGCAGTACATTACACAAAATCGTAGGTGGCATGTAGGAATTCCAGTGCACTACATTAGGCTCCCTTAGAGTGCCTGCTAGTCCAGCATACAGAGTCATGGCTAGTTTATGGTATGCACACAATCGTTAATTGGTGGTTTAAATATGCGCAAGGGATATGCAATGTAGTATCATGTAGAGATGTCTGAAATTAGCCGTGTCAACTTGCAGATAGGGTTACACAATGAAAAAGTACAAGATGTATGTGGCAATTTCATGGAACATCGCAAAAAAAGGAGAGGCAGCGGTGAGCCTATACAGTGTGCTATGGTACGTCACTCCTCCATTGCAATCATCGTGACATGTTATTTGTATGCCAGTTCTATTAGCCAAGTTTCTTAGGGACAGTTATTATGAGTTATCCTAAGAAAATAAGCACCTGTGAATATAAGCTCCATGTAATAAGCCAACCAGTTCTTTTCATTGCGTTTTCAACTTATCTTTGGTATGATCAGTGGAAAGTCTAGATTGCATTATATTTTTTTCATTTTGCTGCCCATATGGAAATTAATTTGACTTGCAAACATCACAAATTGAACCCAATGCAGTAATTAATATGATAGGAAAACAGACCATCACTATTTGCTTAAAATGCAAATACAAAGATACCATCTACTTGGCACAATCTACTTTGGTCAATGTTTTCCATAGAGATCCCATTGCCTAATTTAAACGAAGAACGCATGACCCACATTTAAATGAAGAACAATTATTTATTGACATTCGATGGTCCAAGTGGCTGGTTATTATCGTATAGCAGCACCACCTGAAAGCATCATATAGCAGCAGCAGCTCATAGCAACTCATCATACAGCAGCAGTCTGCAATTCATCATATACCAGCAGCAGGTCATAGCAATTCATTATATAGCAGCAGCAGCAGGTCATAGCAATTCATCATATAGCAGCAGCAGGAGCAGCTCATAGGAATTCATCATATAGCAGCAGCAGGAGCAGCTTGTAGCAACTGATCATATAGCAGCAGCAGCAGCAGCTCATAGCAATTCATCATATAGCAGCAGCAGCAGCTCATAGCAACTCATCATACAGCAGCAGCAGCTCATAGCAATTCATCATATAGCAGCAGCAGGACCAGCTCATAGCAATGCATCATATAGCAGCAGCAGAAGCAGCTCATAGCAATTCATCGTATAGTGGATCAGAATGAAAATTTGGCAAAAAATCAGAGGAGATCCTCACCTTGTTGGATGAGCTCATCCTTCAATAGCACCTCAAGGCCATGGCCTGGGAGGAGGGGAGGGGGAATAAGGTGCCTTCTGCCGCAGTGTGGCATCAGCCATAGTTGTGCAGCGCCCGCCGGAGTAGTGCGTTGGATGAACCACAGTGGAGCAGCTGCTGGAGACCATGAGAATGAGGGGCGGCGCCAGAGGGAGGTGCAGCCAGGGAGATTTGCCCCTACCCGCTGGCCATGTAGCCTAGCTGGACATAGCATCGTCGAGGACCAGGCCAGATGGGACCAGTGGCGACGGCTCGCTGGAGAAACCCTAGTGCTGCAGGCAGGGGATCGAGGTAGAGGGAAAGGGGAGACAAGATGCAAGCGGGCAGGGCAATGAATGCTTGCGTGTTTGTTTTTACTTGAGGGTCAGGTGTGACACGGGCGTCAGCAGTTGCATTTTGAGTGTAATATAGGTAGACAACAGAGTCATTTCACTATTCCCCTTCCCTTCAATTTTTAGTGAGGTTCTACCCGAAACACCCCCCTCCAAAGCGAAATCAGTTAAGCCCAAGCCCATAACTCAAAAATGACTTCTTTACATCTTTTATGGCTTATTTTGACAATATGCCCTGAAAAGGCGGAATCGAACTGGCCCTTAACCTGCAATTCAATTGTGTGTGCAATGATGAATCACTCCTGCCTGCTATCTGTACATTTAGGCATCATCATACATGGTATAACCTAATACATGTGCATTCCATTGTAGAATCTGGAATATGCAATGTTTATGTTAGTTCATACGTTGCACATGATGTTTAAATGCCCCTTAAATCTGGTCAGTCAAGTGATGGTCTTTAAGCCTCCTTCTTTGCTTCTTTTCTTGATATGTAAGATTTGCTCACACATCTGTTCAATTGCTTGTTTGCATCAGCCAACCATACTAGGACTGTTTGCTTTGATTACTTGATGTTCTTGACCTAACACTCTAACAGAGCTTGTCAACGATTTAAACACTAAGGGCTGCTGTAGTGGGGCCTTGTCTAACTCATAGGTGACATAAAGGTTTGGTTGTACACTACAGTAGGCTCTCCAAGAGTACCTGGAGATGCAATTCGAAGGTATGCCTCGTTTTTACATAGTGCAGACATAGTAAATGGTCATTTCATTGTGTGCAAGTGCAAGAGATGCGGCATGTTTCATTATGTGGTGTTGTTTTGTTATAATCTCATCCTTTTGTGTTCACAGACTGGAAAGTATGCATATTTATCTTCCAAGGAGACGAGTAACTAGTTTGTGTCACCTTGCAGAGGGGGTGCAATGAAGATAAGATTGAGTATTTCCATGTACAAGATGTTAGGAAGGAGCCTTGTAAGAGAAGTAGGAGCTGTGCTGAGCCTGTTCAACCTGCTAAGGTAAGTCACTGTATGCAACTCAACAGTTCAATTCCTTGTTTGTTTCAGGCATAGTTAATTTTCTCTTTTCAATTGCTTTATTTGTCCTCAGTTAATGAGATGCCCAAATAATCAAGCCTGATGTTCGGTACTTGTATCACTATTAGTTGACATAATTAAAGGCCTTACCATTTAATTACTCTGCCGAAGTGTGCCTGAAGCTTTGAAGTCTATTAACCAACAATTATTGCATGAGGCTCACAATCTAGTTTATACTATGCTAATGATTGCATATTTTTGTCTGTTGTAGTATGTTTGTATGAAACCCTCTGCTGTTCATTATGCTCCGTAAGACTTTAATTGAGGCACAAAATGGCCAACTGCTTGCTTACTTATACGCAACATGTTGTCTAAATTTGTAACTTGTCTGTGTTTTCGATTGGGCCCCAACATCATGCTCCTCTGGTGAGCTAAGAGGGATTTCTGTATGCAGGCTGCACAGACTATCTTTTTTATAATTTTTAAAATATCACCTGCTTATGCTTCATGACGTGTAACATTTTTTTTGAAAGTGACGTGTAACATTATTGTTAGTCCTGTTTTGCCATGTAGTACAAAATAGTGTCTTGTTCGCTTCACTGTTGTAACTATATTTTTGCCCTAGTCATGTGTACTTACAGAAACATTTCAGGATGAAGTGACATCAACACAAAGATCTATGAGCAGTGCGGCATGGCCGTTACCGAATGATTATGGATTGGAATTGGAATGTGCTGATGTTCTCGAGCATCAACTAGAGGTGGCAAGACAACGTGTGCATGATTGTCAATGTATAATCAACAAGTTGAGACTGGACATGCAGGTATTAGATGCAGGAGTCAAAAAAATGAAACAAGACACTGAGGTAACCATGAAGGAATTGGAGATTTTGCAGACTGAAATTTGTGCTATCTGAATCCGGGCAATCCTATTTTCTGAAGAGATTATAGTTCAAATGAAGTTAAGTTGATGCGTGTCCATGATGTATGAGTTGTATTTTCCCAGTGTATGTAATTTGCTGTTTGTGTATGCTTTATTATCACCTGTGCTGAACCATAATGCCCAGTGGGTATAATCGGCTGTAATTTCTTTATTGTATAGTGTAGGATTATTCTACCTTTCTATGCCTTGATCTCTTTGTTGTATAGTATTGAGTAGGATAATTATTTGAATATGCTATATTGTTCAAACGGGGGCCAACTCACCCGACCATGGCCCTTCACGGGCCGTCGGATCCATGGGCCTTCTACGTCTCGTAGGATCCATGGGCCTTCTACGTCTCGTAGGATCCATGGGCGTTCTACGTCTCGTAGGATCCATGGGCGTTCTACGTCTCGTAGGATCCATGGGCCTTGTACGTCTCGTAGGATCCATGGGCCTTCTACGTCTCATAGGATCCATGGGCCGCCGACTCATTTATGGGTCTTGTACGGGCCTTTAATGGGTTGTAGACGGACCTTTAATGGAAATCGTACGTTTTATGGGCTGACCATAACGGGCCGTTAATAGGCCGTATTTGGTGATGCTATGAAAATGGCCCAACAGACTAATGGTCCACAAACGGGCCGACTGTAACGACGGGCTGAATTTGGCCCACAAGCAGAAAATGACAGTAACGGGCCGTAAGTAACCGAATGCTGCAAATGAGCCCAAGAATAAATGGGCCCTTAGAAGGCCGAAAGTTAACTTGGGCTGGAAACGGCCCAACGGAATAACGGGCCGTTAATGGGTATAAAGTGATACACTGTTCATTACGGGCCAGTTTCACCACGGGCCGTTACTGGGTGTAAAGTAATACACTATTCATTACGGGCCAGTTTCAACACGGGCCGCTAATGGGCCAAGAGTTACAAAGGGCCTCATATGGGCTGAAAGACGTCATGGGCTATACATGGGCCAGAAGTGAAAACGGGCTGGAATCATATTGGATGGCCCAGATGACGCTACTGGGCCTAATTCGGATAGGGCGTAATAGGCCTTGGGTTAGCGGGCTGTAAATGGGCTATATGCGAACAGGCCGTTAACAGGCTTTCCATGGGCCGGCCCACCAGCTTTTGACCAAGTCAAACGGGCCGGCCTTTTCACAGGAATGGGCCACTGTTGGGCTGTGCCACGTGTCGACGTATCATAGGCGCCTTCTGTCCAGTGAGTGGATGACATCTGTCCCAACGATGAGCCGACACGTGTTTCCTCTAGCCAATGATGATTTTACACATGGAAAATCCCCATTGGTCGGGGCTGTTAATGGGTTATCGGATCCAAAACCCGACCCGATAGCTTAACGGCGTTCCGTTACGGTGGATGCCACATGTCGGTCACCCTTGACGAAAGCACTTCTGTGACGCGCGATTTATCGTCATGGAAGTGGACACTTCCGTGAAGATAATTTTGGTAATGTCATGGAACACTTCTACGACAACACAGGTATGACTATCTTGATTCTGTCATAAATTTGTCATGGATGTACATGCATGACAAAAAACGCGACCTACTGTGACAAACACGTATCATCATGGAAGTGTATTTTTCTGTAGTGTTGGCGGACGTTTGCCCACGCACGCGGCCTAGGCAGGCGATGCACCTTCCACTTCAAGTTCGACGGCGACACGACCCTCTTCGTGAGGGTGTTCAGGGAAGATGGTCATCGCGCTGGATGCTGCCCCGAGGTGAACGACGGCGAGGAGGTGCTCGGCCTTGGCGATGGTCGGTACGAGGAGGGGGACGAACCCGCCGTCCGCGTCTCGTCCGGCTATGGTGACTCCTCCCTTGGCGACAGTTCCAGCAGCGGCAGCCTTGATCAGCCGCCACGACGCCGCGCCCGCCTCGAAGGTGGTAGCGGGTCGTCTCGTCGCCGCGCATTAGTGAAGTGCGAAGAGGGGCTCGACTAGACCTGAGACGTCGCCGTGACCCTGCCCCTGTCGGCTGCTGCAGGGGCGAGCGCCGCTTTTATTATGTTCCCCTTTTTCTTCCTGCATCGAAATGAAACCGACATGGGCCCAGAGGGGCATGTATAAAACCATAACCTATGAACCATTATGCTACACTTGTTGTTTCGGTGATGTGCGGCCATTTTGCGCAAAGATAACTTAACCTGGTGCGTTCAGGGCGCCCTCCTCCTTGCGAGGCATTTATTTCCTTGTGTCCATCTTGACCTGTTTGCTCAGGAACTGGGAAAATTCGTTAGAAGGTGCGCTAAGAGATTCGCCGATCACCCAAGCCTTGACTTGGCGCTTTGCATTGCGGTACCCGAGGGGCACGGACTAGGAGGGATGCGTCAGTTTTTGGGTTCGCACGAGGGTGGCTCGCGAGAAGGCAAAGAGGAGAGAAATGCTCACGAGGCAGGTAGGAGAGAAATGCTCGTGAGGGCACCTGCCTAGCCCCCTCACGCGGTATGCGAGAGAAAGAACATGAGCGAAGCAGAGCCGGAAAATGCTGAAAGAGGCGAGGGAACCAAATTAGCAAGGAACACCAAGGGCGAACTTCAATTAAAGAAAAAGCAAGACAACCACGGAAAGCAAATGAAAAGCCGCGTCCGGCACCTAGTCTAGTCTTCAAGTCTTCTCACCAGTGCGGAGCTAAGTGCTGCCACTAGGCGTGGGCGGGAGCCCCAGGGCCTGAGGCCGGCACCCCTGAGACACCGGGGCGTGTACAGCCCCAACTCATTATTACGTGAGAGTGTCACGGGCGGCGATTCTTCACAGGCACCGGGCCTTCTTTACAGGCTCTGGGCCTTTCTTCACAGGCTCTGGGCCTTGCTTCATGGGTAGAACTTCCGGAGGTGCTGGATGTTCCAGGCGTTCTGGATGGGCATCCCGTCCTGTGTCTCCAAGCGCGCTGCGCCAGGCCTGGAGACATGGACGACCCTGAACGGGCCCTCCCACATGGGCAAAAGCTTGTGCAGCCCTTCCCTGGAGAGGACCCGCCTCAGGACGAGGTCGCCCACCTCGACCGTCCTGGAGCGGATGTTGCGGCAGTGGTATCGCCACAGTGCTTGTTGGTACCTTGCCGCCCTCAATGCACCTTCGCGACGGCGTTCCTCCCCTAGTACGAGATCCATCCCCCGCGTGGCGTCCTGCTGCGTTTCGTCGAACGCCAGGACCCGTGCGGAGTGATGCTTGAACTCGTGAGGAAGGACTGCTTCAGCTCCATAGAAGAGGAAGAATGGAGTCTCGCCCATTGGCTTGGTGGCGGTGGTGCGGATGGACCACAATACAGACTGGAGCTCGTCGTGCCAGCCCCTGCCGCAGGCCTCCAGCTTCTTCTTGAAAGTCCTGGTCTTGAGGCCCCTCAGGACCTCAGCGTTGGCGCGTTCGGCCTGACCATTGCTCCTTGGGTGTGCCACCAAAGCGTAGCTGTCACGCCCAAGATGCGACCCTATCCTAAAGGAACACGAAGGTCCCACCAAGGATAGAAGCGCATCTTGAAGACGCTTTTGCAAGGTGGATATCATTACATCAACATTACATAATATTTGGGGATACATACAAGGCATACAAATGCCGCAAGAATACATCAAAAACATCATACATAAACTCAACATCCGACTACGGATGAAACATAAACAGAAACTCAAACGACATCCACCCTGCTAGCCCAGGCTGCCGACCTGGAACCTATCCCCTGATCGAAGAAGAAGCAGAAGAAGAACTCCAAAACAAGACATCACTCTAGCGTCATGATCATCGCAAAACCTGTACCTGCAACTGGTGGTGTAGTAATCTGTGAGCCACGAGGACTCAGCAATCCCATAACCATGGGTATCAAGACTAGCAAAGCTTAAGGGGAAAGGAAAGGATAAGGTGGTGAGGTTGCGGCAGCGACTAAGCATGTATGGTGGCTAACTTACGCAAACAAGAGCGAGAAGAGGAGCACAGGAACGGTCGCGAAAGTAGCAATGATCAAGAAGTGATCCTGAACTCCTACTTACGTCAAACATAACCCAGAAACCGTGTTCACTTCCCGGACTCCGCCGAGAAGAGACCATCACGGCTACACACGCGGTTGTTGCGTTTTAATTAAGGTCAAATGTCAAGTTATCTACAACCGGATATTAAGAAATTCCCATCTGCCACATAACCGCGGGCACGGCTTCCGAAAGATAATACCCTGCAGGGGTGTCCCAACTTAGCCCATGATAAGCTCTCACGGTCAACGAAGGATATTCCTTCTCCCGGGAAGACCCGATCAGTCTCGGAATCCCGGTTACAAGACATCTCGACAATGGTAAAACAAAACCAGCAAAGCCGCCCGATGCGCCGACATCCTGATAGCAGCTGCACATATCTTGTTCTCAGGGCAACGCCGGATGAGACATCCTACGAGTAAAGCCAGACCTCGAGTTTCCACGAGGTGGCGCCGCAGTCTACTCAGTTCGGACCAACACT
>NC_057805.1:143302078-143304521 GCF_018294505.1 Triticum aestivum
AAATAGGCTGAGCAAATGGTAAAACCAAGGTTGGGCCTTGCTGGAAGAGTTTTATTCAAGGCGAACTGTCAAGGGGGTCCCATAAATCACCCAACCGTGTAAGGAACGCAAAATCCGGGAACATAACACCGGTAAGGCGGAAACTAGGGCGGCAAGAGTGGAACAAAACACCAGGCATAAGGCCGAGCCTTCCACCCTTTACCAAATATATAGATGCATTAATAATATAAGAGATATTGTGATATCCCAACATAAACATAATCCAACATGGAGCAATCTTCATCTTCACCTGCAGCTAGCAACGCTATAAGAGGGGCTGAGCAAAGCGGTAACATAGCCAAACAACGGTTTGCTAGGAAGGGTGACAAAGGTTAGAGGTTCATGGCAAAATGGGAGGCTTGAGGAACAAGTGAATAGGTAGCGCAGCAAAGCGATAGAACGAAGCAACTAGCATAGCAACGATAGTAATGAGATCCAAGGTGACGGTCATCTTGCCTGAAATCCCGCTAGGGAGAAGAACGAATCCATGAAGAAGATGAAGCCACGAAGACGAACGAATCCTCACGATCGCAACGACACGGGAACTATCGAGAAGAAGCACACAACAAGGTAAACACACCACACATGAACAAGGCATGACGCTCAATCAAGAATGATGCATGACAAGGCTATATGAAGCTACTCGTGACAAGAGATGATGCATACAAGAAACAACACATCAAGGCAAGTTTAAATGAGGCCGGAAACAACATATAACAATTCCGGTAAGTCCTCATATACAAATTTCGAAATTGGTCCAAAACTGAACAAGCATTAAGTTGAAGTTGTTAAACAGCAAGTTAAATAGCACCATGATGATCTACACGAAATTCTAGTCAAGTTACGTATAAAGTTCATTAGATTCGGAGCTACGGCCTAGAAGATATGAGCAAGACAAGATAAACATGGCATTGATGCAAAATGCATACAAACATCAAGCAAACACCTCAAAACAAGGATGCAACATGATAATATGAGACTACATGCAAAACTAAGCAAGTTTCATATGGAGCATGCTCAAAACGGAGCAACGGTACAACACATACACTCCAAACAAGACATAGCAACAATCTGACAAAAACAGCAACTAGGCATAATGCAAGCATCAAAACAATATGCTAAAGCAACTCAATATGAAAACAAAAGGAATGAAAATGATGTACAGGTAGAGCACAACAAAACATGAACACTGAGCTATCTCCAGAAATCACTAGAACATGCTCAAAAGGACATGGCAATATTGCAAATAATAACAGGTTCACAGACTTAGCAGAATTACTGGACATGACAGAAATAACATCAGGTTGCAATGTTCAGAGCACGATATCAACATGCTACAGGAACTTAACATGGCAAAAGAAGGCATGGCATAGAACTACTCAAAGCATATAACAAAAGTCCCTTACTGATTATAAGCCAAAAAGGACCAGAAGATATGATGGCAAGCATGTAAACATAGCAAGTTTCGTTATCAGGTTTCAGACTTAGCAGAAAACAGAGCATGGCAAAAATATTAATATGTAGGCCTCTTTGTGAGCTTGATTCACTCACTACAGAGCAATGCATGACAAACCAAGCATACCTATAGCAAGATGGAATGTTTAAGAAGCTATCCATGGCAAGAACAATAGCATAGCATGTATGGATCAACTACAATAAGCTTGGCAAGATTGCATATCATGTTAAGAATCTGCCAGAAATATTTTATAGCAAAAGTAGAGCAAGATTGAGTCATGCTATGGCACTCCATAATTGCAAACAATTGCAGTAATGGATCAATTACTACCAAACATCCTTACTGAACATCACAAAAATATGCATGGATCTCTCTGTAGCATCATGTTTACATGGCAACAGAATTACAGCAGACAAGGACTTTGAAAAATCACTAAGTCACTGAAATCAGAAATATTATGGAGCCTACTTCGCATGCTTGTGCTAGTCACCACAGAGATCACAAAAATACATGGACTATACCAATGGAAAGATGGCATGGCATACTTCAAATCACATGTAGAGCTCATGCTCATAAGCTACACAGAATAAATGATACAAAAATGACAAATCTCCAAGTTCTGATAAGAACCAGCAGATAATAACAACTAGCCCTCTTCCAACGAGGATTTGGGCATCAAGATGACCTGTAATGAACATGGAGCAATTGAACAAAATGGAGAGCATCATGAGGCGAACAATTTGACATATGACATGCGCGAATCGGAGCTATATGCAAGAAGTTACGATGCAGAGAACATGGCATGATAATGATAAATTTCCAGGACTTGGAATATCCGGGGGGGGAGAGAAAAGTCAACCTCGGCGGGCTCGTTCTGGATCGGGCGCCGGCTCACCGGATCCGAAGCGGCGGCGGCCGGAGTGGAGGGGAGGCGAGGCCAGGCGGCGG
>NC_057805.1:143305021-143311059 GCF_018294505.1 Triticum aestivum
GGCGGCAGGAGGAGAGAGAGGGCCGGCGGGCTGACGTGGCGTGACGCCATTTGCCGGGGCGGCGGCGCGACTGCGTTCGGTCCGGGACGGACATGTCCGGTGCGGAGAGGGGAGGATTTTAGGGTTTTGGACTGCGGGATTTCGGGGGAAGAGGCAAATATATAGGCAGAGGGAGTTAGGAGAGTCCAAACGAGGTGCGGTTTTCGCCCACGCGATCGTGATCGAACGACCGAGAGCATGGCGGAGACTTAGAGGTGTTTTGGGGCTGTTTGAAAGGGGGGTTTTTGCTGGACACTCAAATGGACTTTGCGGTTACCCGGTTAACCGTTGGAGTACCAAACGACCTCCAAATGGAACGAAACTTGACCGATGGTCTCCGGGTGGTATACCGAGACCACTTGACAAGACTCGGTCCATTCCGAGAAAGTTTGACACCCGCACACGAAAGAAAACAAGAGGGGTGCACCGGAGTAGATAGGAGCGCCGGATGGCAAAACGGACAACGGGGAAAACGCTCAGATGCATGAGACGAACACGTATGCAAATGCAATGCGCAAGCAGATGATAAGACAAGGACGGCGAATAACTGGCAGACACCTGGCGCATCAGATCCGGGGCGTTACAACACTCCTCCACTAACAAGAGATCTCGTCCGAGATCTTAGGACCGAGACGGAAGAGAAAAAGGATAAGGTGAAATAAGAACAAGACAAAGAGGATGAACAACGTCAAGAACACTCGAGTAGGAAAAAAATTGTTGAAAGAGACAAGAAGCAAAAGCTCAAGGAATAAGCCGGAATTCGAAACCACTCCGGTTGGGAGAAGATAGGAAAGGGAATAAGAACGCAAGAGGAAATCAAAGAATCGAGAGCACTCGAGAAGAAAAGAACGACGAGAATGACGAGAATCGAATGCTCACAGAATCAGATAGACTCTGAAACCACTCCGATTAGAACGAGATAAGAAACCAATAAGACTGAAGGATTTAGACAGCATGAGCTCGAGAAATGGGATGATACTTGACTTGAGGAACAACACAAAATTTCCGGGAGACTTGAAAGAGTTGAATGAAAAGAACGGAGAAGAAAATGACACTTGTGCCATGAAAGAAATAGAAAGCAACCGTAGAAGAAAGGATTGAACTGGGATTGTTGAGAAAAATCAATAATGAAAAGAATAAGCTTGTTGTGGACTAATGGATAACATGTCAAAATTATGAGGTAGTAACCTACCACAAGCGGAAAAGATTGAATAGCTCAGAGAAAACAAAGAAATGCCAAACTCCACTTCAAAAGAAAACGGAGAATTTAATTGCACTCCGAGACGCGAGAAGAAAGATACTTGAACTCCAGCAACAAAATCTTGATGAACACTCGAAGAATGAATTAAATCATGACGAACCCCCTTAAGAACTCCGTTAACAAAAGAATGACGAGATAAAATAGACGGAAGAATAGCATAAGCTCTGAGTCTTGCGATGATCTAGATGGAGGTTCCGACGATGATGGCCGAGGGAAATTGAACTCCGGGAAAGAAAAGGATGAAAACACTTGGAACTAAGATTTTATTCATCAAGAACAAACTCTGATGAAAAAGGAATTTCTTGGCGACGATGAAATAAGAATAAGAATTTACGTTATGCTTATCCTTCATCAATTAAATTGGTGAAAAGCAACGGATTTCGCATACTACTTATTCTCGTTGGAAAGATTAAAAGGGAGATATAGCGCCAAAACTTGAGGAAAATCTTCGTGAACCACCGGTAGGATTTGGAAAGATCGAGTTAAATGATATGATAACCACAGAAAGAATCTTGAAGGAGCCACCGTAAGAATTCAAAATAGACTGACGAAGGAGAATGACTCACCGGAAAAATAGGAAAAGCAGGAATATACATGGGGGTATCAAGATGCAATACAAAGAAGAGATCATGAGCTGATTGAAGCATACTTGACGAAGCACCGGAGGAATATGGAGACGAACGAAAAGGTATGAATATATAATAATTAGAGAACGGATTAGAAAACTTAGAACGACGAAATATTCTGAAAAGATGACCTTCGGATAACCGAGACGGAAAACAACTCCTGAAATACTCCGGATGGGTGAAAATAATTGCACGACTTGCAACGATTTGATAGGATAACATCGAGTTAGCACTGCGAATCTCTGGGAGAATGGACAAAATTTAAGAGAAACTCTACTTCGGTTCTCAGATGTTGAGAATGACGACGAGAAAGAACACTCAAAATTGTTGAGATACTTCGGGTGAATGAAAAGCGAAGAGGTTGAACCAACAATGAAAATAATTTGAAATCGATCTTGGAAAGGCACCTGACTGATGAAATTCATACTTACGTCAAACTTCAAAAGGATTTGAGAAAAAACATCGGAAAAATTAAAAGAGTCAGGAAAGATCCTGGGAAAAGACCTGTGGGTTATGGGCCCACTGAAGAGAAGTCACCGTTGAAAAAGGATTGTTGACCAGATAGATGATGCACCGGAATAATTGAAATATTTGAATGAGGTGACAACCCCGAATTAATTCGAACACAGACGAATCTCCTGAGATGTCTTCTTCACTCCGGAACGATTAAAAGACGAGAGGGGAACGAGCAACGGGAAACATATGAGCCGAGGAAAAGAATATAATCACTACCGAAAAATTGGAATTGAATCCACCGGAAAAGAAAAGAGATGAAAGGATGTCGAACGAGGCAAAAATTCATCGGTAGAAATAATTGAGGAAAGACTGAAGAAGCTCCGTACGAATGAAATAGATGCACGAATAGACTCAAGCTCCGGGAATAAAAGGGTGGGAGAGCGGTATAAACAACGGCAACTTGGAAGGGGAAATCGACGAATAACTTGAAGGGAAAAGCACCGGTTGAAATAATTGAGGAGAGAATGCAAAGATTTCGCACGAGTAGAGTAGATACTCGATTACGAACTCCGGTTCTGAGTAGAAGAAGGGTGGGCGGGTGGGAAAAACAAGGACAACTTCGGACAGGGAAACAACATCGGAAGAGAAATAACTGAGGACTGATCTCGCAAAAGATGACGAGGACCGAAAAACACTCGAAGAGAAATGCGCCGGATTGAAAAAGGATGGGCAACGAACAAAACTAACCACGAGATCCTGAAGAAAAATTTGAAAGGGAAGAGGAATAGTTCAAAACACCTACGTCAAGATTTCTCACCAGAGCGACGAAGGGGCAGAGGAGTAAAAAGAATTCCTACTCTCCGATATAACTAGACTCAGAAAAAGTTTTCTTCTAGACTCAACAACGGCCAAACTACACGATCAATCAAGGGGGGCTCCTAGGGTCCGTCGAGGCTCTGATACCAACTTGTCACGCCCAAGATGCGACCCTATCCTAAAGGAACACGAAGGTCCCACCAAGGATAGAAGCGCATCTTGAAGACGCTTTTGCAAGGTGGATATCATTACATCAACATTACATAATATTTGGGGATACATACAAGGCATACAAATGCCGCAAGAATACATCAAAACATCATACATAAACTCAACATCCGACTACGGATGAAACATAAACAGAAACTCAAACGACATCCACCCTGCTAGCCCAGGCTGCCGACCTGGAACCTATCCCCTGATCGAAGAAGAAGCAGAAGAAGAACTCCAAAACAAGACATCGCTCTAGCGTCATGATCATCGCAAAACCTGTACCTGCAACTGGTGGTGTAGTAATCTGTGAGCCACGAGGACTCAGCAATCCCATAACCATGGGTATCAAGACTAGCAAAGCTTAAGGGGAAAGGAAAGGATAAGGTGGTGAGGTTGCAGCAGCGACTAAGCATGTATGGTGGCTAACTTACGCAAACAAGAGCGAGAAGAGGAGCAAAGGAACGGTCAAGAAAGTAGCAATGATCAAGAAGTGATCCTGATCTCCTACTTACGTCAAACATAACCCAGAAACCGTGTTCACTTCCCGGACTCCGCCGAGAAGAGACCATCACGGCTACACACGCGGTTGTTGCGTTTTAATTAAGGTCAAATGTCAAGTTATCTACAACCGGATATTAACAAATTCCCATCTGCCACATAACCGCGGGCACGGCTTCCGAAAGATAATACCCTGCAGGGGTGTCCCAACTTAGCCCATGATAAGCTCTCACGGTCAACGAAGGATATTCCTTCTCCCGGGAAGACCCGACGCTCAATCAAGAATGATGCATGACAAGGCTATATGAAGCTACTCGTGACAAGAGATGATGCATACAAGAACAACACATCAAGGCAAGTTTAAATGAGGCCGGAAACAACATATAACAATTCCGGTAAGTCCTCATATGCAAATTTCGAAATTGGTCCAGAACTGAACAAGCATTAAGTTGAAGTTGTTAAACAGCAAGTTAAATAGCACCATGATGATCTACACGAAATTCTAGTCAAGATATATATAAAGTTCATTAGATTCGGAGCTACGGCCTAGAAGATATGAGCAAGACAAGATAAACATGGCATTGATGCAAAATGCATACAAACATCAAGCAAACACCTCAAAACAAGGATGCAACATGATAATATGAGACTACATGCAAAACTAAGCAAGTTTCATATGGAGCATGCTCAAAACGGAGCAACGGTGCAACATAGCAACAATCTGACGAAAACAGCAACTAGGAATATTGCAAGCATCAAAACAATATGCTACAGCAACTCAACGTGAAAAAAAAGGCATGGACATGATGTACAGGTAGAGCACAGCAAAACATGAACACTGAGCTATCTCCAGAAATCATTAGAACATGCTCAAAAGGACATGGCAAGATTGCAAATAATAACAGGTTCACAGACTTAGCAGAATTACTGGAATATGACAGAAATAACATCAGGTTGCAATGTTCAGAGCACGATATCAACATGCTACAGGAACTTAACATGGCAAAACAAGGCATGGCATGGAACTACTCAAAGCATATAACAAAAGTCCTTTACTGACCATAAGCCAAAAAGGACAAGAAGATATGATGGCAAGCATGTAAACATAGCAAGTTTCGTTATCAGGTTTCAGACTTGGCAGAAAACAGAGCATGGCAGAAATATTAATATGTAGGCCTCTTTGTGAGCTTGATGCACTCACTACAGAGCAATGCATGACAAACCAAGCATACCTATAGCAAGATGGAATGTTTGAGAATCTATCCATGGCAAGAACAATAGCATAACATGTATGGAGCAACTACAATAAGCTTGGCAAGATTGCATATCATGTTAAGAATCTGCCAGAAATATTTTATAGCAAAAGTAGAGCAAGATTGAGTAATGCTATGGCACTCCATAATTGCAAACTATTGCAGGAATGGATCAATTACAACAATAGCTACCAAACATCCTTACTGAACATCACAAAAATATGCATGGATCTCTCTGTAGCACCAACTTTACATGGCAACAGAATTACAGCAGACAAGGACTTGGAGAAATCACCAAGTCACTGAAATCAGAAATATTACGGAGCCTACTTTGCATGCTTGTGTTAGTCACCACAGAGATCACAAAAATACATGGACTATACCACTGGAAAGATGGCATGGCATACTTCAAATCACATGTAGAGCTCATGCTCATAAGATGCACAGAATAAATGATACAAAAATGACAAATCTCCAAGTTCTGATAAGAACCAGCAGATAACAGCAACTAGCCCTCTTCCAACGAGGATTTGGGCATCAAGATTAACTGCAATGAACATGGCACAATTGAAAAAAATGAAGAGCATGACGAGGCGAACAATTTGACATATTACACGCGCGAATCGGAGCTACATGCAAGAAGTTACGATGCAGAGAACATGGCATGATAATGATAAATTTCCAGGACTTGGAATATCCGGGGGGGAGAGAAAAGTCAACCTCGGCGGGCTCGTTCTGGATCGGGCGCCGGCTCGCCGGATCCGAAGCGGCGGCGGCCGGAGTGGAGGGGAGGCGAGGCCAGGTGGCGGCGGGGCGATGGCCGGCGGCGGGGACGGGCTCTGCGGCGGCGGCCGAGGAGGCGAAGGCGGCGGGGCG
>NC_057805.1:143311326-143314696 GCF_018294505.1 Triticum aestivum
GGACCCCGATTCTAAGTCACACCAATCTAGCATGTAACACCTCATATCACTTTGCGGCCTCACGCACGGTATTCCCACGGATGTCGCCTTACCATGGCCCGGGACCGTTTGCGCCTTTTGGCTCACGTATATGACAATGTCGCTAGCATCCATATGACAGAGAACCCGGGCCGACACGGCTAGTCGTGAACCCAAAGCGGCACTAACGTATGGGGACAGGCATACATGAACCAACATCGAACGTGTCGGTCAGCAGCGTGTGAATCCGGGCTGTAGCACTGGGCTAACAGGACTCCGGGAACCCGGGCTGTAGCAGGCTAGGCAGGACTCCGGATGTCACCGCGTGACATTTCCCCGAAGGGACAGACACAGGAACGATGTGAAACACATGCCGGCCAGTCAAGTGTCCAGAGCAGTAGTGCTGGGCTAGCAGGACTCCGGTGAACCGGGCTGTAGCGGACTACTATGGCTCAAGGAGGCACTAGACTACATTTCTCCATAAGAGAGGCTGCCAAGGATAAACAACTAGATTGTCGGATCCCACACATAGCAATACACGTTACACGTACGCATAACATGCAAGTATGTGCTGTACAACATGGCATCACAACATAACGCAAACTCATATAGATAAAAGGCCCAGAAGAGCCACATAGCATTAAGTACAAACAGGGGTCACATGACCCATCATTCAGAGCATACAAGCAACGGAAGCATTACATGTCTGAGTACAGACAACTACAAAAGAAAAAGGCTGAGAAGCCTGACTATCTACAAGACCCTCCCAAGGGTTCAAGATCGTAGCTGAGGTACAAGCTACTCGTCGAAGTCCAAGCGGAGCTACTAGTAAGACTGAAGTCTCCGCTGCAAAAACATGAATAAAGCAACATGAGTACGAAGGTACTCAGCAAGACTTACATCAGATCCTATCATACATGCATTTGTATCAAGAAGGTAGGGTGGGGTTTAGTTGCAGCAAGCCAGCTTTGACTCAGTGGCTATCCTGTTCTACGACTGCGAGAATCTTCTTTGAGGTAAGAAGGCGCACACGAGTCCACTAATCACCACCTCAATACACTACTATGGATTCATTCCCGTCTCACTACGAGAAGCCATCCATAGCACTCACACTTATCTTGAGCATTTTAGAGTATCCACTTCAAGTTGTCTATGTACCACGTAAGCATCCAAGAAGTCCATAACCGAGGACACGGCTATTCGAATAGATCATGATAACCCTGCAGGGGTGTACTGCGTCACACATGCTCTCGCCACTTACCGCCATGTACACGTCATGTACCTCGGCAACCTTCAAGCGGAAGCCTGGCGAGGTGTCGGGCACGACCTGGCTAACCACACAAGACTCTAGTCCAGGATTATCGCCTATTCGGGTTCCATCCGCAAGGAGATCCGGCCGGGGTGTCGCTCACGGCCCCAAATGATGTGTACAGGGTTCCCGAGCCCACCATCCGGGTGCCACTCGGTACACCGGGCCACATGTGCCTAGTCTGTCCCAAGCCCACCCTGCCGGGTGCCACTCGGTAGAAAAATAGCACTACCTACAAACACCAGAAACTAGTTGCAACTCCTGGACAGAGACCAAGTTGGTTAATAAGTCGAGAGGGGCACTTAAGCATTCCAATGTGTGGTAGTAACTAGTCATTGGACAACATACACAGAACTCAGTGCTTAAGGATGGTTCTAGTGAGACAACCCACCATGTACTCCTACATGGCCTCTCACCGCTACCTTTACCAAATCGTGTTCACACGCTTAACTCTCGGCACCAGAACATATCGTAACTCTCCAATTCATTCCCAATGAACCAGACCTGACACAACTCTAAGCAATAGCAGGCAAGGCATGGTAGGAACACAACATGGCTCAATCAACTCCTACACATGCTAGTGGGTTTAAACTATTTACTGTGGCAATGACAGGTCATGCAGAGGAATGGGTTCGACTACCGCAGCATAAAGTAGCAGTTGAATCGTTGTTGTCCTAATGCAGTAAAAGAGAGCAGGAGCGAGAGAGTAGGTTTGTATCGAATGAACAAAGGGGGTTTGCTTGCCTGGTAGATCAACAGGGTGGCACTGCTCCTCAGACAGGTACTCTGGAACACTCTCCGGAGCAGGACCTATCGAGAGGGAACGGCGTCGACAGTCAAAACACAATCATATGCAACAATATGATGCATGAATATGGCATGAATATGTGATGTATTTTGAGCCAATGCATTTAGCATTCAACTTGGAAGAGATCCATTTGAACCAAAGGTTCAAATGCAACTCTAATTTAAGTCCTTATATATGCCATTTATATGTTTTCACTTATACAGTAGGTATAAGTTGGTTTGTCATGCATGAAACTAGTACAGATGGATAGATTGCATTTTTCTGATAATTTTTCATATATAAATTATTTAAATCTGAGCTACGGTTGAATTTCTATGAATTTTAGAAGTTTTACTAATTTTTTGGAATTTCCTGATTTAATTTAAATCCAGAAAGGGTTTGTTGCGTCAGCACTGCGTCATCATGACGTCAGCGGGTTAGCGGCGCTGACCAAGTCCACACGTCAGTGACTCAATGTTAACCCGAGGGGTTTTCTAGTTAATCTAAATTATCTAGGGGTGCTGGGGCCCATTGTCAGTGTCAGTGGGGGTAGATTAGAGGGGTAATTAGTGCGGTTTGCCCCGGGTTGACCGGCGGTTAGTCGCCGGCGAGGCCGAGCGCGGCGGAGCTCGTCGGGTTCGTCGCTCCGGCGACCATTTGGGCCGCGGAGGCCACCTACGGGAAGCCCAGGCTCGCGCGCATCCAGTGGGACACGCGGAAGACCGTGGGGTGGTCGGAGCTCGCCGGAGCGAGGCTCGCGGCGGTGGCCGGAGTTCGGCCAAGGCGGGCGTAGTGCTGCGGTGCACGGGGGCGTGAGCGGAGAGGCGCTACGGCCACCTGGCGTCACCAGAAGCACGGTGACGCGCTCGGTTGCGGCTGCGGTGGCCAGGGCGGTGGTGGTGACATGGACGGCGGCGAGGAGGTACGGCCATGGTGAGGGTCGGGGCTACAGTGCGGGAACGGAGAAACGGAGAGAGGGGAACGGGGCAGGAGCTCACGGTGGACTCGACGGCGTCGTCGGAGAGCTCGGGGACGCACTGGAGACGGTGGGGCCGCGAAGATGATCTCCGGCGGCCGGAGTTGAGGACGACGGCGATGGAGGCGCTCCAGGGCGTTCCGGCTTGCGTGGCTCAGCGGAGGGGTTCAGCGCGAGGAGGCGGAGCTCTGGGACACGACGGAGGTGCGAGGGGATGGCGGGGAGCGCGGGGCAGCGAACGGCGGCGACCGGCGCGTTCGGGTGTCGCGGGAGAGAGCGG
>NC_057805.1:143314951-143324785 GCF_018294505.1 Triticum aestivum
GGAGAGGCACAGGAGAGAGGGAGTGAGGCTTGGAGGGGTCGTGGCGTCATGCAGGCGACCGAGGCGTCGAGGGAGGGAAGGGCAGGCAGGCAGCTGCCGTGGCGCGCATGCGCGCGGCGTGCGGCGACCACGCGCCCTTTCCCTCTGGCGCGAGGAGGGGGACGACTGGTGCTGGCCAGTCAGCTGGGCTGGCCTGCTGGGCCAGGCCAGGCCGCACAGTGCCAGGCCGCAGGTAAGCTCCCTTTTCCTATTTCTTTTTCTTTTCTAATTTTCTAACATTTTTTTGGTTTAATAAAAATACTAAACCATTTTATTTACTTATGCCAATTTTTATAGGGGCTAGTGGTATTATTCCAGAACTCCTCAACAAATGGCATAATTTTTGGACAATATTTTATATATATGACAATATATATCCAAAGCAAATAATTACTGCATTAATTCCAAATGCCCAACATAAATATTTATGATCTCCTAAAAATATTGGTTTGGTTTTTATCTCTGTCCAATATTTTCAGAGAGCAACATGAACATTTTCTTGGACCCTTTTGGAGCAATTTTTATCTGGGTCATTTCCAGAAATGATTCTGAGGGTTTCACAGATCCCCATTTCAAATTTAAATGAAATTTAGACATGATGCACACATGACTAGCTAGTCTAGGTCATACCAGAACTAGGGATGTGACAACTCGCCCCCACTTGCAAGAATCTCGTCCCGAGATTCAGGGGTCAACGGAAAGAAGGTGGGGTACTCCAGTCGAAGACGATCTTCTCGCTCCCAAGTAGCTTCTCTCTCAGAATGATGAGACCACTGAACCTTGAGAAACTTGATGTTCTGACGTCGGGTGACACGCTCTGCTTGATCAAGAATGCAAATAGGGTACTCTTGGTATGTGAGGTTATCTTGGAGATCAAGCGTTTCATGGTCCACTCCGCGGATGGGATCCGAGAAGCAACGCCTGAGTTGAGAGACGTGGAAGACATCATGGACTTGATATAGATGTGGGGGTAGTTCTAACTGGTAGGCAACCTCTCCTCGTTTAGCGAGAATGCGAAAAGGACCAATGTAACGAGGAGCCAACTTGCCCTTGATACCGAATCGATGGGTACCCTTTAGAGGAGTAACCCGAAGGTAAGCCTTGTCGCCAACTTCATAAGCCACTTCCTTATGACGACGGTCATACTGGCTCTTTTGACGAGACTGGGCTGTTTTCAATTTCTCACGAATGATGCAAACTTGCTCTTCTGCTTCCTGGATCATGTCCGGTCCAAAGAATTGTCTTTCACCGGTTTCTGACCAGTTCAAAGGTGTTCGACATCTTCGTCCATACAGAATCTCGAAAGGAGCTTTCTTAAGACTGGATTGATAGCTATTGTTATAAGCAAACTCGGCGAAAGGTAGGCATTTCTCCCAATCCATACCGAATGAGATAACGCAAGCTCTAAGCATGTCTTCAAGAATTTGGTTGACCCTTTCCACCTGACCACTTGATTGAGGGTGGAAAGCGGTACTGAAGGAAAGATGGGTGCCCATGGCAGTTTGGAAACTCTCCCAGAAATGAGAAGTGAAGAGACTACCACGGTCTGAATTGATCTCTAGTGGAACACCATGAAGTGACACTATTCGCGAAATATATAAGTCAGCGAGCTGACTAGCAGTGATACTCTCTCGAACAGGTAGGAAGTGAGCCACTTTGGAAAGACGATCAATGACTACGAAGATAGCATTATTCCCTTTCTTGGTCCTGGGAAAGCCGGTGATGAAGTCCATACCAACTTTATCCCATTTCCACTCAGGAATGGCTAAAGGTTGAAGGGTGCCAGCAGGCCTTTGATGTTCTGCCTTAACGCGACGACAAACGTCACAGTTAGCAATGAACTGAGCGATTTCTCTCTTCATCCTAGTCCACCAGAACCTCCGGCGTAGGTCCTGATACATCTTAGTACTACCGGGATGAATCGTGAGAGGGGATTCATGTGCCTCCTTAAGGATCAATTGTCGCAGATGTTGATTCTTGGGAACCACCAAACGATTCTCAAAGAAAACAGCACCTCGATCATCCATAGAGAAACATCCACCAACTCCCTTCTTAATGTTTCTCCTGATGCGGGTAACACCCCTATCAAACTTCTGGTCAGAAATGATCTGATCCTCAAGGGTAGGTTTCGCCACCAAGGTAGAAAGGAATCCTTGAGGAGCAATGTGAAGGTTAAGCTTATAGAATTCCTCATGGAGAAGTGGTTGGCCCTGCTGCAACATAAGATTGTTGCAATAGGACTTACGACTTAGCGCATCAGCCATGACATTGCCCTTGCCTGGGGTGTAGGTAATCCCTAAGTCGTAATCTGAGATCAACTCCAACCAACGTCTTTGCCTAAGGTTCAAATCTGGTTGGGTGAAAATATACTTGAGACTCTGGTGATCGGTGTAAATCTCGCAACGTTTACCAAGAAGGTAATGTCGCCATGTCTTAAGTGCATAGACTACAGCTGCAAGCTCTAGATCATGTGTAGGATAATTCTCCTCATGTGGATGTAACTGTCGAGATGCATAGGCAATCACATGGCGATCCTGCATAAGAATGCAACCTAGTCCCTGTCGTGAGGCGTCGCAGTAGATAACAAAGTCTTTAGTGAAATCCGGTGGCACCAGTATGGGGGCAGAAGTCAGGCGTCTTTTCAGTTCCTGAAAACTGTATTCACACTGTGGGGACCACTCAAACTTTTTATCTTTCTTGAGAAGTTCCGTGAGGGGTTTGGCTACTTTGGAGAAGTTTTCAACGAAGCGGCGACAATAACTGGCTAGACCAAGGAAACTCCTAACTTGTTTAACTGTTTCAGGTGGAGTCCAATCAAGAACGGCCTGAACTCTCTCAGGATTGACAGCAATGCCCTTACCAGAGATCACGTGGCCTAGGTAGGTCACTTCTGGCAACCAAAATTCGCACTTGGAAAACTTGGCGTAAAGGCGGTGCTCTCTGAGCTTTTCTAACACAAGTCTAAGATGTTCGGCATGCTCTTCCTCGTTCTTCGAGTAGATAAGGATATCATCGAGGTAAACCACGACGAACTTATCTAAGTACTCCATGAAGATCGAGTTCATCAAGCGGGAGAAGGTAGCTGGAGCATTGGTTAGACCAAAAGACATGACGGTGTACTCGTACTGGCCATAACGAGTGACAAAAGCCGTCTTAGGAATGTCCCCGTTTCTAATCTTGATTTGGTGGTAGCCTAATCTCAAATCCATCTTGGAAAAGACTGAGGATCCAGCGAGTTGATCATACAGGTCGTTGATCCTGGGGAGCGGATACTAGTTCTTTATCGTGACCAAATTAACGGGACGATAATCTACAACCATCCGGTCCGTACCATCCTTCTTCTAGACGAAGAGGACGGGGCAAGCCCAAGGAGAAGAACTAGGATGGATGAAACCCTTTTGCAAGGACTCATCAAGTTGTTTCTTAAGCTCAGCTAGTTCTAAAGGTGCCATCTTGTAAGGTCTCCTAGAGATTGGGGCGGTTCCTGGGATAAGATCTATGACAAACTCTACATCCCTGTCAGGTGGAATACCTGGCAGTTCTTCTGGAAAGACATCCGGAAAGTTACGGACTACCGGGATATCTTCAAGGTCTGGAAGAGGACTGGCATTAAGAGAATAGAGTTGACGCAACTCTGGTGGAGACAGTGACTAACTTGCCAGATGGGTGTGTGAGTTGAACAGACCTGGTGTAACAATCAATCTTGGCATGATGAGCTGTCATCCAGTCCATACCCAAGATGATGTTAATATCTGTAGACTTGAGGGCTATAAGTGAGGCAAGGAATACAAGTCTGTCAACAAGGATTTCATTACCATGGCTTATTCTGGTAGTTTGCCATCTAGACCCTGGAGTTTGGATTTCAAGTGGAGTTGGCATATCACAAAATGACATCTCGTACAAACGGGCATAGCCTTCAGAGATGAAGGAGTGAGATGCTCCAGTATCGAATAGAACTGAAGCTGGGTGGCAATTGACAAGGAGTGTACCAAGAACGACATCCGGATCATCATGAGCGTCTTTAGCTGAGGCGTGATGCACACGTCCACGCTCAGTGGGAGCTGACTTGACACTGATCATCTTGCGTGATGGCTTACCACTGCCAACAGACTTCTCAGGCAGGGGTGGGGCATAGTTAGTTTGAGAGCAGTCACGTGCATAGTGTCCTGGCTTCCCGCATGTGAAGCAAGTCCCTGAAGTTGGATGTGGACCCGCATTGACAAGCGGTCTACCAATAGGCCTGGGTGGAGCATACTGCTGAACTGGGTGAGGCGGCACATAAGATGGCCTCAGTGCATATCCAGGTGGAAGAGCGGAGTTCGGAACCCAAATCCGGCGCTTATGAGAACTAGAACCAGAGGAAGAAACCAAATCACGGGTGTGCTTACGAGACTCCTCGTATGTAAGCTGAGCTGTCTCCGCATTAATGGCCTTGTTCACAAGAGCCTGGAATGTACTGCAATGGTGCAAGTGGAGATCACGACGCAACTTGGGGTTGAGACCCTTCCGGAACCTAGCCTGCTTCTTAGCGTCCGTGGACACTTCTTCTGTAGCATAGCGGGCAAGGTTCTCAAACTCTCTACTGTAAGCATCAACAGCCATCTTACCCTGGGTGAAACTACAGAACTCTTCTCTCTTGCGGTCAATGAGAGCCTGAGGAATGTGATGCTCGCGAAAAGCCTCAGTGAAATCTCTCCAGGTCGGTATCTGGCTAGCTGGAAGCATAGCCTCATAGTTCTGCCACCAAAGACTAGCAGGACCTTCCAGGTGATATGCAGCATAAGTGACCTTGTCACCTTCAGCTACGTTCGCAGAACGCAACTTGTGTGTGATACTACGGAGCCAGTCATCTGCATCGAGTGGCTCAATAGAATGATGGAAGGTAGGTGGTTTCAGACCAATGAAATCATAGATGGTCACTGATTCTTTGCACTGGGGTGCGGTGTTCTCCTCGATACGTGCTAACAGGCGGTTAGACTCGTGCTTGTTCCTCTCCATCTCTAACATAAATTCTGCCAATGAAGGCTGGTCGGGAGGATCCTCCTCATCCCTACCAACTCCGTGGTTCAGGCAACGAGCAACATAACTTCGGTTAACTAACGACATCCTGAGAAGCGGAACCAAGGACGAGGTCAACATCAACTATAGGATGCAACATGTAGCATAAGAAGATTTAGTATCTCTCAAACTCCTAGGACAAATCCGGCAGCATAACGGCAGTAAAATGCTCAAAATGGGACATTCTGCAAAGGACGGGGTAGCACCATACTCAACATCGTCACTCAAGGTTCTGAGATATTACTAAACAGGCTACACTGGAGGTACTCAAACTGGGATATGACTCTGATCAACCAATCCTAAGAGACTACGGAGTAGTAACACGTGATCCTGATAGACAGAAGAGAAAGCCTAGTTCCTTAACCCCGTAGGAAAGATAGGATGACTCAGATCAGAAGGCATGAGGTAAAAGGAGTAAAAGAGCCTTACGTTCCCTTCCACAATCAATTCCCTTATATAACTAAAGAATTTCTAGACTCAACTTCGACCAGGTTGGCTTGGAAATCCTACAGGCAGTCAGGCTCTGATACCAAAGCTGTCGGGACCCCGATTCTAAGTCACACCAATCTAGCATGTAACACCTCATATCACTTTGCGGCCCCACGCACGGTATTCCCACGGGTGTCGCCTTACCATGGCCCGGGACCGTTTGCGCCTTTTGGCTCACGTATATGACAATGTCGCTAGCATCCATATGACAGAGAACCCGGGCCGACATGGCTAGTCGTGAACCCAAAGCGGCACTAACGTATGGGGACAGACATACATGAACCAACATCGAACGTGTCGGTCAGCAGCGTGTGAATCCGGGCTGTAGCACTGGGCTAACAGGACTCCGGGAACCCGGGCTGTAGCAGGCTAGGCAGGACTCCGGATGTCACCGCGTGACATTTCCCCGAAGGGACAGACACAGGAACGATGTGAAACACATGCCGGCCAGTCAAGTGTCCAGAGCAGTAGTGCTGGGCTAGCAGGACTCCGGTGAACCGGGCTGTAGCGGACTACTATGGCTCAAGGAGGCACTAGACTACATTTCTCCATAAGAGAGGCTGCCAAGGATAAACAACTAGATTGTCGGATCCCACACATAGCAATACACGTTACACGTACGCATAACATGCCAGTATGTGCTGTACAACATGGCATCACAACATAACGCAAACTCATATAGATAAAAGGCCCAGAAGAGCCACATAGCATTAAGTACAAACAGGGGTCACATGACCCATCATTCAGAGCATACAAGCAACGGAAACATTACATGTCTGAGTACAGACAACTACAAAAGAAAAAGGCTGAGAAGCCTGACTATCTACAAGACCCTCCCAAGGGTTCAAGATCGTAGCTGAGGTACAAGCTACTCGTCGAAGTCCAAGCGGAGCTACTAGTAAGACTGAAGTCTCCGCTGCAAAAACATGAATAAAGCAACATGAGTACGAAGGTACTCAGCAAGACTTACATCAGATCCTATCATACATGCATTTGTATCAAGAAGGTAGGGTGGGGTTTAGTTGCAGCAAGCCAGCTTTGACTCAGTGGCTATCCTGTTCTACGACTGCGAGAATCTTCTTTGAGGTAAGAAGGCGCACACGAGTCCACTAATCACCACCTCAATACACTACTATGGATTCATTCCCGTCTCACTACGAGAAGCCATCCATAGCACTCACACTTATCTTGAGCATTTTAGAGTATCCACTTCAAGTTGTCTATGTACCACGTAAGCATCCAAGAAGTCCATAACCGAGGACACGGCTATTCGAATAGATCATGATAACCCTGCAGGGGTGTACTGCATCACACACGCTCTCGCCACTTACCGCCATGTACACGTCATGTACCTCGGCAACCTTCAAGCGGAAGCCTGGCGAGGTGTCGGGCACGACCTGGCTAACCACACAAGACTCTAGTCCAGGTTTATCGCCTATTCGGGTTCCATCCACAAGGAGATCCGGCCGGGGTGTCGCTCACGGCCCCAAACGATGTGTACAGGGTTCCCGAGCCCACCATCCGGGTGCCACTCGGTACACCGGGCCACGTGTGCCTAGTCTGTCCCAAGCCCACCCTGCCGGGTGCCACTCGGTAGAAAAATAGCACTACCTACAAACACCAGAAACTAGTTGCAACTCCTGGACAGAGACCAAGTTGGTTAATAAGTCGAGAGGGGCACTTAAGCATTCCAATGTGTGGTAGTAACTAGTCATTGGACAACATACACAGAACTCAGTGCTTAAGGATGGTTCCAGTGAGACAACCCACCATGTACTCCTACATGGCCTCTCACCGCTACCTTTACCAAATCGTGTTCACACGCTTAACTCTCGGCACCAGAACATATCGTAACTCTCCAATTCATTCCCAATGAACCAGACCTGACACAACTCTAAGCAATAGCAGGCAAGGCATGGTAGGAACACAACATGGCTCAATCAACTCCTACACATGCTAGTGGGTTTCAACTATTTACTGTGGCAATGACAGGTCATGCAGAGGAATGGGTTCGACTACCGCAGCATAAAGTAGCAGTTGAATCGTTGTTGTCCTAATGCAGTAAAAGAGAGCAGGAGCGAGAGAGTAGGTTTGTATCGGAGTGAACAAAGGGGGTTTGCTTGCCTGGTAGATCAACAGGGTGGCACTGCTCCTCAGACAGGTACTCTGGAACACTCCGGAGCAGGACCTATCGAGAGGGAACGGTGTCGACAGTCAAAACACAATCATATGCAACAATATGATGCATGAATATGGCATGAATATGTGATGTATTTTGAGCCAATGCATTTAGCATTCAACTTGGAAGAGATCCATTTGAACCAAAGGTTCAAATGCAACTCTAATTTATGTCCTTATATATGCCATTTATATGTTTTCACTTATACAGTAGGTATAAGTTGGTTTGTCATGCATGAAACTAGTACAGATGGATAGATTGCATTTTTCTGATAATTTTTCATATATAAATTATTTAAATCTGAGCTACGGTTGAATTTCTATGAATTTTAGAAGTTTTACTAATTTTCTGGAATTTCCTGATTTAATTTAAATCCAGAAAGGGTTTGTTGCGTCAGCACTGCGTCATCATGACGTCAGCGTGTTAGCGGCGCTGACCAAGTCAAACCTGACGTGTGGGGTCCACACGTCAGTGACTCAATGTTAACCCGAGGGGTTTTCTAGTTAATCTAAATTATCTAGGGGTGCTGGGGCCCATTGTCAGTGTCAGTGGGGGTAGATTAGAGGGGTAATTAGTGCGGTTTGACCCGGGTTGACCGGCGGTTAGTCGCCGGCGAGGCCGAGCGCGGCGGAGCTCGTCGGGTTCGTCGCTCCGGCGACCATTTGGGCCGCGGAGGCCACCTACGCGAAGCCCAGGCTCGCGCGCATCCAGTGGGACACGCGGAAGACCGTGGGGTGGTCGGAGCTCGCCGGAGCGAGGCTCGCGGCGGTGGCCGGAGTTCGGCCAAGGCTGGCGCAGTGCTGCGGTGCACGGGGGCGTGAGCGGAGAGGCGCTACGGCCTCCTGGCGTCACCAGAAGCACGGTGACGCGCTCGGTTGCGGGCTGCGGTGGCCAGGGCGGCGGTGGTGACATGGACGGCGGCGAGGAGCTACGGCCATGGTGAGGGTCGGGGCTACAGCGCGGGAACGGAGAAACGAAGAGAGGGGAATGGGGCAGGAGCTCACGGTGGACTCGACGGCGTCTTCGGAGAGCTCGGGGACGCATTGGAGACGGTGGGGCCGCGAAGACGATCTCCGGCGGCCGGAGTTGAGGACGACGGCGATGGAGGCGCTCCAGGGCGTTCCGGCTTGCGTAGCTCAGCGGAGGGGTTCAGCGCGAGGAGGCGGAGCTCTGGGACACGACGGAGGTGCGAGGGGATGGCGGGGAGCGCGGGGCAGCGAACGGCGGCGACCGGCGCGTTCGGGCGTCGCGGGAGAGAGCGGGAGAGAGCGGGGGGGGAGAGGCGCAGGAGAGAGGGAGTGAGGCCTGGAGGGGTCGTGGCGTCGTCCAGGCGACCGAGGCGTCAAGGGAGGGGAGGGCAGGCAGGCAGCTGCCGTGGCGCGCATGCGCGCGGCGTGCGGCGACCACGCGCCCTGTCCCTCTGGCCCGAGGAGGGGGACGACTGGCGCTGGCCAGTCAGCTGGGCTGGCCTGCTGAGCCAGGCCAGGCCGCACAGTGCCAGGCCGCAGGTAAGCTCCCTTTTCCTATTTCTTTTTCTTTTCTAATTTTCTGACATTTTTTTGGTTTAATAAAAATACTAAACCATTTTATTTACTTATGCCAATTTTTATAGGGGCTAGTGGTATTATTCCAGAACTCCTCAACAAATGGCATAAGTTTTGGACAATATTATATATATATAACAATATATATCCGAAGCAAATAATTACTGCATTAATTCCAAATGCCCAACATAAATATTTATGATCTCCTAAAAATATTGGTTTGGTTTTTATCTCTGTCCAATATTTTCAGAGAGCAACATGAACATTTTCTTGGACCCTTTTAGAGCAATTTTTATATGGGTCATTTCCAGAAATGATTCTGAGGGTTTCACAGATCCCCATTTCAAATTTAAATGAAATTTAGACATGATGCACACATGACTAGCTAGTCTAGGTCATACCAGAACTAGGGATGTGACAGCGCCGGGCGGCGGCGGCGACTCGGGCCCGCGCGGGCCCCGGATGGGCTCCGCGGGCCGCGGCGGCGGGAGGAGAGAGAGAGGGCCGGCGGGCTGACGTGGCGCG
>NC_057805.1:143325088-143371735 GCF_018294505.1 Triticum aestivum
ACGCCAGTGGCCGGGGCGGCGGCGCGACTGCGTCCGGTCCGGGACGGACATGTCCGGTGCGGAGAGGGGAGGATTTTAGGGTTTTGGACTGCGGGATTTCGGGGGAAGAGGCAAATATATAGGCAGAGGGAGCTAGGAGAGTCCAAACGAGGTGCGGTTTTCGCCCACGCGATCGTGATCGAACGAACGAGAGCATGGCGGAGACTTAGAGGTGTTTTGGGGCTTTTTGAAAGGGGGGTTTTTGTTGGACACTCAAATGGACTTTGCGGTTACCCGGTTAACCGTTGGAGTACCAAACGACCTCCAAATGGAACGAAACTTGACCGGTGGTCTCCGGGTGGTATACCGAGACCACTCGACAAGACTTAGTCCATTCCGAGAAAGTTTGACACCCGCACACGAAAGAAAACAAGAGGGGTGCACCGGAGGAGATAGGAGCGCCGGATGGCAAAATGGACAACGGGGAAAACGCTCGGATGCATGAGACGAACACGTATGCAAATGCAATGCGCAAGCAGATGACAAGGCAAGGACGGCGAATAACTGGCAGACACCTGGCGCATCAGATCCGGGGCGTTACAGTAGCAGATCTGCGTTCCAAGGTTAGCACAGTAGGTTTTGAAGAGGTTACTAGTAAACTGCGAGCCGTTATCTGTGATGATGCGGTTGGGGACCCCGAAGCGGCTCACAAGGCCCTTGATGAACTTGACAACAGAGCCGGCCGGGATGGTACGGACGGCTTCCACTTCCGCCAACTTGGTGAACTTGTCAACGGCGACGTAGAGATAGCGGTAGCCCCCTGGCGCCCGAGGGAACGGGCCTAAGATGTCCAGCCCCCAGACCGCGAACGGCCACGTGAGCGGGATGGTCTGGAGGCCGTGAGTGGGCTGGTGAATTTGCTTGGCGTGGAATTGGCAAGCCTCGCAGGACTTCACCAGCTCGGCTGCGTCGTTGAGTCCCGTAGGCCAGTAGAATCTACCGCGGAACACCTTGCCGATGAGGGTCCGTGACGACGAATGGTGCCCACACTCCCCACCGTGTATGTCAACCAACAACTCCCTTCCTTGATCACTAGAGATGCAGCGCAGCGTGACATCGTTCAGTCATTTCCTATACAACTCGCCGTCTTGGATACAGTATGCTGTGGCCTGCTGGGCCACGCGCTCTGCGTCCCCTTCCTTCTCCGGCAGCGTCCCTTGCATCAGGTACTCCTTGAATTCCTTGATCCAGCATTCCTCCTGGGGCTCGAGCGCCAAGAGTAGCCGAGCTCCTGAGGTCGGGCCACAGGCTGGGGCTCCCGTGGCTGGAGGCTGTGGGAGCTCCTCCCGAGGCTGAGTCGTGCTTGAAAGTGGTGGTGTAGCTGATGGCTTGAAGAGCCGCTCCTCAAAGACACCGGGCTCTTGCGGCTACCGCTTGGATGCTCTCCTGGCGATGTCGTCGGCTTCCTTGTTGGTACCTCGGGGCACGTGCTGCAGCTCCAGGCCCGCGAACTGCTTTTCCATCTTGCGCACCTCCGCGAGGTATGCCTCCATATGCTCGTCCTTTGGCTAGTATACCTTGTTGGAGAAGTTGACGAGGAGTTGTGAGTCCCCTCTGACGGTAAGGCGCTTCACCCCTAGAGCTGTTGCAGCCTTCAGGCCAGCTATGAGGCCTTCGTATTCTGCGATATTGTTGGAGACCTTCTTGCCGTGCTGAAAGCAGAGTTGCACGGCGTAGTAGAGCTTGTCCTGAGTGGGCGAGATGAGCACTGCTCCAGCCCCTGCGCCCTGGTGCGCGAAGGCGCCATCGAAATACATGACCCAGCCATCTGGAGCCTCGCTCCCTGGTGAGGTGGACCGGTCTACGCCTTCCTCAAGTGTCGGGGCATCCGTCCATTCTGCCACAAAATCAACGAGCGCGGCCCCCTTGATGACCTGGTAGTGCTGAACTCCAACTGCAATGCTTGCAGCTCGATGTTCCACTCAGCGGCCCTTCCACCTGAGTTGGGGCTCCTGAGCACCCTCTCCAATGGGTAGGCTGAGACGACCTTGATGGGGTGGCCCTGGAAGTAGTGTCGCAGCTTGCGTGAGGCCACCAAGAGTGCTAGCAGAAGTTTCTGAGGCATGGGGTAGCGTGCCCTCGCGTCCCGCAGCACTGTGCTGACGAAGTACACTGGGTGTTCGACGAGGGCTGGCACATTGTCGAGGCCTGGTTCCTGCGGAGATTGGGGCACATCCTAAGGTGGAGGGGTTCCTGAGACCTGACTGTCTTCAGGAATTTCTGCGACGTTGTCCTACCGAGATTGGTCTTCTGCTGCTGATGCCCTTGCTGTGCCTTCCTGACCCTGCACCACTTCAGCTCTGGCTTGGCGCAGCGCGTCCTTGGCTTGGCACTCCTTCCGAACCGCCACCAGCGCTGCACTGGCGGAGTATGGGGTGGCGGCAAGGTAAAGTACTAAGGGCTCGAGAGGCCGTGGCGCCACCATCACCGGAGGGCTGGTAAGGTATTTCTTGAGGTCATGGAAGGCTCGGTCGGCCTCCAGGGTCCATTCGAATGGGCCCTTCTTCTTCATGAGCTTGAAGAAGGGTAAGGCGCGCTCTCCCAGCTTGGAGATGAAACGCCCCAATGCGGTCACCCGCCCTACTAGCTTCTGCATCTCTTTGAGGGTCTGTGGTGGGCTCATGTCCTCGATGGCCTTGATCTTCTCCGGGTTCGCCTCGATCCCTCTATGGGATACGAGGAATCCCAGCAGCTTGCCGGAGGGGACGCCGAACACGCACTTCTCCGGGTTAAGCCTCAAGTTCACTTGGCGCAGGCTCTCGAAGGTCTCCTCCAAGTCTTGAATCAATGTCCTCGCCTCGCGAGACTTTACCACTATGTCATCGACGTAGGCCTCTGTGTTTCTCCCAAGCTGCCGCCCCAGGACGATGTGCATCAGCCACTGAAAAGTCGCGCCCGCGTTGCGCAGCCCGAAGGGCATGCAGGTGTAGTAGTACACCTGACATGGTGTCAGGAAGGCTATCTTCTCCACATCTTCCACCGCCATCTTGATTGGATGATACCCTGAGAACGCATCCAGGAAGCACAGCAGGTCGCACTCGGCGGTGGAGTCGACGATCTGGTCGATGCGCGGCAGCGGGGACGGATCTTGGGGGCAGGCTTTATTAAGGTTGGTGAAGTCGACGCACATACGTTCCTTCCCGCCTTTCTTTGGCACTACGACGGGGTTCGCCAACCACTCGGGATATCGAACTTCGCGAATGGCACCCGCCGCCTCTAGCTTGCGGGTCTCCTGGATGATGAAGGACTGCTTCTCAATGGACTGTCGTCTCGCTCGCTGCTTCACGGGCCGTATGTTGGGGCATACCCTCAGATGATGCTGAATCACCTCCCTCGGGACCCCTACCAGCTGATTGGGTGCCCACGCGAATATCTCCTTGTTTGCACGCAAGAACCTCACCAAGGCCTCCTCTTGACCCGGGTCAAGGCCGGCGCCTATGGTAAAGGTTGCCCCTGAAGACCCGTCCTCGTTGACCGGCACCTGCTTGGTTTCCGCCTTGTCTTGGGTGAACAGCTGCTTCTTCTTGGTAGGCGCGGCGTCCTTGGCCTCGGGGGTACCGGCGCCGGCGGGCTGTGCTGCCGCCGTGGTCTTGAAGGCAAGCCTGTGTGCCGTCACGGCCTCCTTAGTGTCCCCCTTGATGGTGAGGACGCCCTTGCTCCCAGGAATCTTCATGAGGTTGTAGGTCGGGTGAGTCGCCGCCATGAACTGATCCAGAGTTGGGTACCCGAGGATGGCGTTGTACGGGAGACCGATGCGGGCGATGTCAAAGTCCACCAGCTCGGTGCGGTAGTTGTTGCGTGTGCCGACGGTGACGGGGAGGCGGATTTGCCCCAGAGAGTGGGCAGCTCCACCACCAACTCCTGAGAAGGGCTTGCTGAGGCTGAGCCGCTCGAGCGATACGCGAAGAAGGCTGAAGGCTTCTACGGAGAGCAAGTTGAGGCCGGCACCACCGTCGATGAGGGTCTTGGTAACAACCACGTTGCAGATGGTGGGCGTGCAGAGCATGGGGAGCATGCCCGAGCCGGCGGTGGAGTTGGGGTGGTCTTCTGAGCCGAAAGTGAGGTCGGCCTCTGGTGCAGCCCAACCCGGCGGAGCCCCTGGGTGCTTGGAGGTGGCTCCAATCTGACGGAGGAACGGTTTGACATGGCGATCTGAAGGCGGCACTTGAGAGCCGCCCAGCAGGGCCGCGACTGCGTGGTGCGCCGGCACCGCGTAGCAGGCACCGAAGAGGTCGCGGAGCTCCCCCCAGGACGCCACCGTGGATCCAGGGAGGTTGAGCAGCCTGGCACGTGGCTCGCCGGCGAGGGCTATGGGGAACCAGTTGGCCATGATCTTGTCGTCGCCTCCGGCCTCGAGGACAGCCTCCTCATACGCCAGAAGGAAAGGCGACGGGCTGCCGCGTCGTCGTAGCGCGGCGGCATCTCTGGCTTGAACTTGGTCGGCCACCGCACCCGTCGCAGGGCGGGGGCCAGGGCTCGGTAGCCAGATGCCCCGCTATCGATGCCGGTCGCAGAGGTGGATGGCGAGGCACCCGCCATGGGGCGAAGTGCGGCGGTGCGGGGCGCAGGCTGGTGGAGAGGAGCTACGACGCACCCCTACTTGGCATGCCAAATGTAGGATGTAGGGTTCCGGCAAACCCTTAAGGTTCAAACTTTGGGGTGTGCGCGAAGTCTTTCCCTCCTACCGATCCATGCCCTAACTCGCTAAGATCTTGCGGATGAACTCGACGAACTCGCAACACAGAAAGACACGAGATTTATACTGGTTCGGGCCACCGTTGTGGTGTAATACCCTACTCCAATGTGTGGTGGTGGATTGCCTCTTAGGCTGATGATGAACAGTACAAGGGGAAGAACAACCTAGATTAGATCAGATCAGATCAGGCCGAGATTCCCCTACTGTGGTGGCTAGTTCTACTTATATAGGCCCTGGTCCTCTCCCCAAATATTGAGCGGGGAGGGATCCAACAACGGCGGGCAAATTTGAAGGGGGACAACTAGTATGAGCTGTCCTGACAAAAGTGGTCTTCGCCTGCGAAGGCTCAGGTGGTGACGCCATCTTGGGCCCAACGATGACCTCCATCCTGCCGTCCTTCTGGTCTTGGTCTCATTGCACTGATATGGCAACCTTTGCCTGATGCCTCGTTACTCCTCGCCTGCGCTTGCCTCCTTAGCACCAAAGAGGAAACAAGGACGCTGCGCGCGCTGGCGCCCGCCTGGTCTCGATCGTCATGGCTCACGTCACGAGAGCCTCGTGAGGTTTGCCCCGCCTTGATATCTCCATTCCTCGTGAGCCTGCCTAGCTAGGCCACTCCTGAGGAGGTCTTGCGTCGCCCGCCTCGCGAGGCTTGGCCCCTCGCGAGGGTCTTGGATGCCTTGTTGATGAAGATGGGCCATACGGCCCACTGACTTAGCCACGCCGTGGGCCGTAGGCAGGCAAGTCTGGGGACCCCCGTTCCCAGAACGCTGACATCTTCCTCTCCCGCCCCAGCACCATCATCACCAGCCTCCTTGGGTGATAGCAAGGGAGGGATGTTCCCTTGGTGCCTTCGCCTCCCCTCTAGTAGTCTTCTGGCTGAGCTTTGGTGGATGACTCCACCGGTGCTCAAGCCGGAGCTTCTTGCTGGCCTTGGAGGCGACGACCAGGGGAACGCTGCTCTGCCCTCCGTGCCCCTCATCACTCCCGATCTTGTCAGGCCGGGCCGGCGGGCCGTGATGGGACCGGGATGGGCTCCTGCTTGGGTGCCTTTCTCGTCTTTTCCTCCTTCCACCGCAAGACCTGGTGGAGGGAAAACGAAAAGAGGAGATTATGGGGGCACTTATCTTTTTTCAATATTAAGTTTGCAGGCACTTGCCAAATTTAAGTTCAAATAATGTAATCTCTCGAGTCCATGCCTGTGTTCTGTAAGTTCTGTACTTGTATGATTAGCATATTAATGAAAAAGATGAACCCTGCCGGGAACCCGTGCATTTATATGTCCATGCAGAGGTGGAATACCTCTTTATTTTAAATAAACGAGTTTTCCCCGACAGGCTATCCTGCTGGTACCCTTTTCATTTTGTTGCCGGAGAATTGAGCCTACTGGGCGAAAAAATTTGTATGCGATCTCCGGCAAGCCAAATAGATAAGTTCTACCTCTTGACCATAAGTGTTCTATAAGCTGAAACTTGTGCATGAGAAAACCTCGCCGCTCTTTGAAACTTAGGTGCTCCCATCCTCGGCTTGAATTTTTCTTCAGGACAAGGTCGCCTTCCTCAAAACACCGGGCTTGAACCCTGCAGCTGTGATAGCGACGCAGGGCTTGCTTAGCACGCGTAGCAGCCCGGAGACGGTTCTCCTCGAGTAGCACAGCATCGTCACGCCGGTTCTGATCTTGCACTACTTCATCGTAGGCAAGCACTCGAGGTGACCAGTAAATGAGTCCCGTGGGGATAACTACTTCTGTCCCATAGACTAGGGAGAAGGGAGTCTGCCTGGTAGCTCGATTTGGTGTCGTTCTAAGGGACCAGAGAACTACTAGCAGCTCATCGATCCACCGCCTGCCGTGCTTCTCCAACGTATCAAAGGTTCTTGTATTGAGTCCCTGCAGCACTTCAGCATTCTCCCTCTTACCTTGTCCATTGCTTCTGGAATGTGAAACGGAGGCAAATGAGATCTTGCTTCTGAGGGCATGAACATATTGCATGAAGGCCCGACTCATGAACTGGGAGTCGTTGTCAGTAATGATCCTTGCTGGGACTCCAAAACGGCACACCAATTCTTTCAAGAACTTGATAGCTGACTAAGCAGTCACCTTTCCCACGGCAGCTACTTCCGGCCACTTTGTAAACTAGTCGATAGTGATGAATAAGAATTCAAAGTCCCCGGCAGCTCAGGGGAAAGGGCCGAGGATATCGAGCCCCTAGACCGAAAACGACCATGACAAAGGGATTGTTTGAAGAGCTTGTGCAGGCAGGTGGATGTTCTTGGAATGGAACTGGCAGGCTTCACATTTGGTGACTAGCTCAACTACATCTTGGAGGGCTGTGGGCCAATAGAATCCTAGCCGGAATGCTTTCCCAACTAATGCTCTTGATCCAATGTGGCAGCCGCACATGCCTTTGTTTATCTGAGTGAGCAGTTCCTTTCCTTCTTCCCGCAGATGCACTTCAATTTCACACTTTGGTCTCCTTCTGTACAGAGTGTCATCGACAAACTAATACAAACTGGACCTCCGGGCTACTCTTTTAGCTTCATCTTGGTCATCGGGAAGTTCTCCGATTTGGAGGAATTGGACTATGTGCCTTGCCCAAGTTGGATCCTGGGGCTCGGCACAAGGTGTAGTGGCACCTCCTCAATTGTGGGGGTACATTCCTCGTTCTCGGGGACCATGGGCCCGGCTGGAGGGTGCGGTCCGGCAAGTGGTGAGGAGTTGTTTCTGGTAGGGTCCCTACCAGGAGCGGAAGACTCTACCGGGAGAGGCTTACCGGAGTCCATCTTCCTCCTCTTCCAGGCCATTGTTGCTGGGGATACGAAGGGCTGAGTAAAATGGAGAATAAAAGTTCCTGTTTCCACAGGAAGCTTCTGCGCAACACACTTTGGCAGATGATCAGCTATGCTGGGTACATGCTCTGTTTGTAATCCGTCAAAGTGATCCTCCAATCTTCTCACTTCCTCAACGTATGCTTCCATCAATGGACTTTGGTAATCCTTGTTGACTTTTCTCACCACGAGCTGTGAATCACCTCGAGTAATCAACTTCTTGATTCCCAATTCTGCGGCAATCTTGAGCTCTGCAAGGAGCCCTTCAAACTCTACTGTATTGTTGGTCGCCTCTTCTCGGGCAAAATGCATCCGGACGACGTACTTCATGTGCTCCCCGAAGGGGGCCACGAGAAGCACACCAACAATTGAACCTTGCAGGTAAAAGGCACCATCGAAATACATCATCCATTCTTGGAGCGCTTCCTTGCCGGGGATGACTGTTTCTGGCACTTCCTCATTAGGGGTTGGCGTCCATTCCGCAATAAAATCTGCCAATGCCCTGCTTAGGATTGTTGATGTGCTCTCAAACTTCAGGCCAAAACTGGATAACTCCAAAGCCCACTCCATTATTCTGCCGGTAGCCTCAGGGTTTTGGAGTATCCTTTGCAATGGGAAACAAGTGACAACCATGTTCTCATGGGCTTGGAAGTAGTGGCGTAGTTTCCTTGAGGCCATGGTGAGACCAAAGATCAATTTTTGCACGAAAGAGTACCTCGATCGAGCTCCTTGTAGCAGGGAACTGACGAAGTACACTGGGCGCTGCACCACTTTCTTTCTTGTCGTGTCCTTGGGGTTGCCCTCGCTGCCGTGCTCATTTCTGTCCTGATCCTTATCTGGGTTTGTCGGGCCTTGCTCACTTTCTGCTTCGTCCACTTCCTGCTGTGCCACCAAACCTGCACTAACCACTTGATTGGTTGCCGCCCAGTATAGCAGCTATGGTTCTTGTGGTTTGGGAGCAACCAAGGTGGGCACAAAGGAGAAGTAGGTCTTGAACTCTTTCAAAGCCACATCTGCAAAGCCGCCTTCTTCAAGATTTTGAAGAACGGCAGGGTGCGCTCGGCAGACTTGGAAATGAATCTGCTTAATGCGGCAACACACCCTGTCAGACACCTCACATCCTTAACTGTCATTGGCACCTGGATTTGCTCGATAGCATTGATCTTGTCGGGGTTGGTTTCGATCAGCCGATGGGATACAAAGAACCAAAGTAGCTTGCCGGAGGGAGCCAAACACGCACTTCTCCGGGTTGAGCTTCAAGTTGATCTTGCACAGATTGGCAAACGTCTCCTCCAAGTCCTAGATGAGGGTTGCTCTGTCCTTGGTCTTGACCTCAATATCATCCATATACGCCTCAATGTTTCGGTGTAGTTGTGGCTCAAAACCAATCTGGACTGCCCTTGCAAAAGTAGACCTAGCACTCTTTAATCCGAATGGCATACGGAAAAACTGTACGTACCACATGGGGTGATGAACGAGGTCTTCTCTTCATCTTCTTTGGACATGAAGATTTGATGATATCCAGAGTATGCATCCAGAAAGGAGAGCAAATCGCAACCAGAAGTGGAATCCACAATCTGATTGATGCGTGGCAAGGGAAATGGGTCCTTTGAGCAAGCTTTATTGAGACGTGTGAAATCTATGCAAAGCCTCCATTTCCCGTTAGCCTTGCGAACAACCACTGGGTTTGCTAACCATGTTGGATGTAGCACTCCTCTGACCAAACCACCTACCTCAAGCTTCTTAATCTCCTCTGCAATAAACTGCTGCCTCTCCAAGGCCTGCTTCCGGACTTTCTGCTTGACAGGTCGGGCGTGTGGGCAGACAGCTAGGTGGTGCTCGATTACCTCCCTGGGAACACCGAGGATATCAGATGGTTGCCAGGCAAACACATCGATATTCGCCCACAGGAAGGCAACATGTGCACTTTCCTATTTGTCATCAAGGGTGGTGGTGATAGTGAAGGTACCATCAACGCCAGCCAGCCGTGTCGGGACCTTCTTCACTTTTTGCGCAGCAACCTTGGACCTCTTGCTGTTGGAGCTCTCCGGCAAGTCATCAACAGGCCCAGTGCACTCCCTAGAGGTACGCTTCCCAGTTTCCTTGCCAGCGTCCCTGCTATCCTTCTTCCTTCCTTTGTTCTCCTTGGCGGGAACTGCTGCTGCCGCTGCCACTGCTGTGACCGCGTCCCAGTACATCTTATCCACGCAAATGATTGCGTCCTGCTCGTTTGATGGGATGGAGATGACTCCTACCGGCCCAGGCATCTTCAAGGTGTTGTAGGCATAGTGGGATGTTGTAACGCGCCGAGAACGATGAGCCAGATGTCGTCCAGTTATTCACCGTTGTTGCCATGTCATTCCCTTGTGTGTTGCACTTTGCCATGTCATCATGTGCATTTCATCTACATGTTTTTCAAAACTTGCATCCATCCGGGTCTCCCAATTCTCTCTGTTGTCCATTCTGAGCCGAGACACACTTGCACGCACCCGCGGTACCTCCGAAATATTATTTTATAAGTGAGATAAAAATGTTCTCGGAATGGGATGAAAGTTGGCGTGCGGTGTGATGACCCACATGTATAGGGGGTCAATTCTAGCTCTTTTCAATAAGTAAGAGTGTCGAACCCAACGAGGAGCAGAAGGAAATTACAAGTAGTTTTCAGTAAGGTAATGTCTGCAAGTGCTGAAATTGTAAGTAGCGGAGTAGTTTGATAGCAAGGTAATTTGTAATGAGCAAGTAACAATTGCAGTAACAAAAGTGCAGCAAGGTAGCCCAATCCTTTTGAGGCAAAGGACAAGCAAAACCGTGCTCTTATCATAAGCAAAACGTTCTTGAGGGTACACGGGAATTTCATCTAGTCACTGTCATCATGTTGGTTCAATTTGTGTTCGCTACTTTGATAATTTGATATGTGGGTGGACCGGTGCTTAGGTGCTGTTCTTACTTGAACAAACCTCCTACTTATGATTAACCCAACGCAAGCATCCGTAACTACGAGAAAAGTATTAAGAATAATTGTAACCATAGCATTAAACTTTTGGATCCAATCAGTCCCTTACGGAATAGCACATAAACTGGGGTTTAAGCTTCCGTCACTCTGGCAACCCATCATCTAATTTCTACTCCACAATGCATTCCCTTAGGCCCAAATATGGTGAAGTGTCATGTAGTCAACATTCACATGACACGACTAAGGGAATCACAACATACATACTATCAAAAATATCAAACATATATCAAGTTCATATGATTACTTGCAACATGATTTCTCCCATGACCTCAAGAACAAAAGTAACTACTCACAAATGATAAACATGCTCATGATCAGATGAGTATTAAATAGCATATTAGATCTGAACATATAATCTTCCACCAAATAAATCATATAGTAATCAACTACAAGATGTAATCAACACTGCTAGTTACCCACAAGCACCAATCTATAGTTCTGGTAATAAGATTGAACACAAGAGATGAACTAGAGTTTGAGATGAGATCGTGTTGGTGAAGTTGTTGATGGAGATTTCCCTCCCCAAGATGGGAGAGTTGTTGATGAAGATGATGACGATGATTTCCCCCTCCGGGAGGGAAGTTCCCCCGGCGGAATAGCTCCGCCGGAGGGCAAAAGTGCTCCTGCCCAAGTTCTGCCTCGAAGCGGCGGCGCTCCATCCCGATAGTCTTCTCCTTATTTTTTATAGGTCAAAATGACTTTTATACCAGAAGATGGGCACCGGAGGTGGGCCTGGGTGAGCACAGCCCACCAGGGCGTGCCTGGGTTCCCTGGCGCTCCCAGGTGGGTTGTGCTCCTCTAGTGGGCCTCCTCTGGTAGTTATTTGCTCCAATAATTCTTAAATATTGCATAAAAAATCCTCGTGAAGTTTCAGCTTGTTTGGAGTTGTACAGAATAGGTGGCCTGACATAGCTTTTCCAGGTCCAGATTTCCAGCTGCCGGATTTCTCCCTCTTGGTGTGTACCTTGCAAATTATGAGAGAAAAGGCATTAGAATTACACCAAAAAGCATTATTATGGATAAAAAAATCATAAATAACATTAAGAAAACATGATGCAAAATGGACGTATCAACTTCCCCAAGCTTAGACCTCGCTTGTCCTCAAGCGAAAAAAGAAATCGAAAAACATGTCCACATGCTTTGAGAGAGAGGTCTCGATAAAAACAAAATATGGACATAGAAGCATCATGTTGATTATTATAACAAAAACAAAATTAAATATAAGAACTTTTATCATAGAACTTTTTATCATATACTTCTCATGAATATGTAACAGTTCATCACACAACCGAAGTATAAAGAAAAAATCTATTAGAAACCAACAATTTATGTTCTCAGTCAATTTTGCAACTACAATTCATCATCATTTTAGGAAGGGTCATGTGTCGAAGCCTTTAGGAATGTCCACATACTCAACCATCATATAGTCTTTTATGATTCGTAACACTCACCATGTACACATGGGAAAAATGTTTCAACCGGACACATAGAAAGATAGGGGCTTATTGTTTCGCCTCCCAACATACTCACCTTAAGGGTGATGTCAACAATAATAAATCATGCTATCTATATTCAACTGGACATATGTGCCTAAATCATTCCTCACCACATGATGCTTGACAAAGGAGAAAATAAAAAGGAATAGAAGGAAAACTTTGACTCTTTGCACAAAAGTAAATACATAAAAGTAAAAGATAGACCCTTCGCAGAGGGAAGAAGAGGTTGCTATGCGCTTATTTGTTTGTATGCTCAACCCTTTAGTGCAAAAGAACGTCACGTTACATTGCCCCTTGTGATAGCGACCTTTATTATGCAGTCTGTCGCTTTTATTCTTCACCATCACAAAGTTCATGCAACGCTCAATTTTCACTTACACTAAATGATCTCACACATTTAGAAGCAATTTTTATTGCCTTTTTGCACCGATGACAACTTACTTGAGGGATCTTGCTCAATCCCTAGGTAGGTATGGTGGACATTTGAAAATAAGATTTGGGTTTAAGGGTTTTTGGATGCACAAGTAGTATCTCTACTTAGTGCGGAATTTTTGCCTAGCAAAGATAGGGGCAAGAACCACATGTTGAAGGATCTCTGACAATATGACTTCTATGTGAATATAAACAAACATAAACCATTACGTTGTCTTCCTTGTCCAACGTCAACAATTTGGGCATATAATATTTTGATGAGGGCTAACAATCACAAAAGATTTCTAGGAGAGTATATTTATATGTGAATCCTCTCTTCCCTTATTAATTCTTCGATGAGTTGCATCATTGACTAATGCTATGTTTGTCAATCTCTAATAAAATTTTCTACTTATACTTTTCCTTATGTGGTGCCATCACCTACCATAGGATTAGTATATGATCTTATTGATTTATTTCCTTTCTCTTTTTCTTTCTTATTTCTTTTCTTTTATTTGCAACATGAAAGTAAAGAAAGCAAAAACTCAAACTAAACTTTATTATATAACTTGCACACGATTACAAGGATATATCACTAAGAAAACTCTCAAAGAAGAAAGGATCGAACTAAACTTTTATTCAGTTAAAGTAAAATATCATACTAAAATAAGTAAAAGTAATAAGATAGTGGGGTGATACGATACCGGTGTACGTCCCCCAAGCTTGGCGGAAGCCAAGGGGAGTGCCCATACCCGATACTCAATTCTCCTTCGGTGGTAAAGAAGATGATAGTGGTGATGAAGCGATCATATCCTTAAGGATCAAGAGATTCTCCAACTGACGGATGACGCTCCGGAGATAGATGATATGCTCTTGATGCAGAATATTTTCGCGAGTGAGATACTTATTTTGTATGCGAACTATTTCAATGACACGAAAAGCTTCAATCTCAGCAAGAGTAAGGTGAGAAAGGTAGGGGTTATGGATATCTTCTTCCTCCTCCTCGGCTAGCAGTGCTTGTGCTGCCACCAGGGATGGATCTACGGTACCTTCCTTACCCTTGTCTCCCTTCACGGCGTCCGTAGGTTCCACCCTCTTCATCTCGATCTTCATCAGCCAAGCATCTTCTTCCATGTTGTTGGAGGAGCAGGAAGACATGATGCATGGCTTGATAAATCTGACCAGAAATAGCAAGAAAAGAGAACAGAGGGTTTTCTCCATGATACGGTGGTTAACAGGTTTGGGAAGTATATATAGATTTTTTATCTTGGAGGACCAGCATACGGAAGAAAATGGAGTCCGGAGGTGTCCCATGTGGGCACAACCCACCTGGGCGCACCAGGCTTGCCTGGGGCACCCTAGTGTCTTGTGCCCACCAGGGGACGCTTCACGGAAGTTTCTTTATTTCGAAAATTGTTAAATATTCCAAAACTAACAAAAAATATTTTTGCGGATTTTTCGGAGTCCGTTTACTTACCGTATCACGTACCTCCTTATTTTCATGATTCTAGAGTGTTTTGGAAGGACTCTTTTATGTGTTCTTCTAGTGTCATAGTTTGGATAATATTACTTTCAAGATTAATGGGCATACCTGAGATATAATGTTTTACTCGTTGCCCGTTGACAACCTTTGAGTTAGTACCTTCAGGATTATTTATTTTGATGGCTCCTAAACCTCCTCGATGACATATGGGCCTTCCCATTTTGTGAGGAGTTTTCCTGCAAAGAATCCTAAATTAGAGTTGCACAAAAGAAGATATTCTCTGACTTTAAACTCACTCTTTTGGATTCTTTTGTCATGCCATCTTTTAACTTTTTCTTTGAATAATTTTGCATTTTCATAAGCTTGGGTTCTCCATTCATCTAGCGAGCTAATATCAAATAACCTCTTTTCACTAGCAAGTTTGAAATCATAGTTGAGTTCTTTAACTGCCCAAAATGCTTTATGTTCTAACTCGAGAGGCAAATGACAAGATTTTCCATAAACCATTTTATAAGGAGACATACCCATAGAATTTTTATATGCTGTTCTATAAGCATAAAGTGCATCATCTAATTTCTTAAACAATTCTTCCTGGACCTATTAATAGTCTTTTGCAAAATTAATTTATTTCAGTATTGCTAAGTTCAACTTGACCACTAGACTGAGGATCATAAGGAGATGCAATTCTATGGTTAACATCATACTTGGCAAGCATTTTACGGAAAGCACCATGAATAAAGTGCGAACCACCATCAGTCATTAAATATCTAGGGACTCCAAACTTTGGAAAAATAAATTCCTTAAGCATTTTAATAGAGGTGTTGTGATCAGCACTACTAGTTGGAATAGCTTCTACCCACTTAGTAACATAATCAACAACAACAAAAATATGTGTATACCCATTAGAGGAAGGAAAATATCCCATGTAATCAAATCCCCAAACATCAAATGGTTCAACAGCAAGTGAATAATTCATAGGCATTTCATGACGCTTACCGATATTACCTATTCTTTTACATTCATCACAAGATAAGACTAAAAGAGAGTAGGCCAATAAAATCCAGACTGCAATACCTTGTGAGCAGTTCTATCTCCAGCATGATGCCCTCCATAAGCTTCGGAGTGACATTTCTGTTGGATTTGTCCCTGTTCGTGCTCAGGTACACAACGTCTAATAATACCATCTACTCCTTCTTTATAAAGATGTGGGTCATCCCAAAAGTAATGTCTTAAATCATAGAAGATTTTTTCTTTTGTTGGTATGTAAAGCTAGGTGGTAAATATTTAGCAACAATGTAAGTAGCATAACCAGCATACCAAGGGGTACTATGAGAAACATTTATTGCAGCTAACTGCTCATCAGGAAAACTATCATCAATAGGCAGTGGGTCATCAAGCACAATTTCAAGCCTAGATAGATTATTAGCTACTGGGTTCTCAGCTCCTTTTCTATCAATGATATGTAAATCAAATTCTTGTAACAAGAGAACCCAATGAATAAGTCTAGGTTTAGCATCTTTGTTTTCCATAAGATATTTAATAGCAGCATGGTATGTGTGAATAGTTACTTTGGAATCAACAATATAAGGTCTAAATTTATCGCAAGCAAACACCACCGCTAAGAATTCTTTTTCAGTAGTAGCATAATTTCTTTGAGCACTGTCCAGAGTTTTACTAGCATAATGAATAACATTCAGTTTCTTATCAACTCATTGTCCTAGAGCAACACCAACAACATAATCACTAGCATCACACATAATTTCAAAAGGAAACTTCCAATCAGGTGGTTGAATAATAGGTGCTGAAATTAAGGCTTTCTTGAGTGTTTCAAAGGCTTCTAAACAATCATCATAGAAAACAAAAGGAATATCCTTTCGCAAGAGATTAGTGAGAGGCCAAGAAATTTTAGAGAAGTCTTTGATAAATCTCCCATAGAAACCAACATGACCTGGGAAACTACGAATAACTTTTATATCTTTAGGACATGGCATTTTCTCATTGCATCAACCTTAGCTTGGTCCACTTCAATACCTCTTTCGGAAATTTTATGACCCAAGACAATGCCTTCATTAACCATAAAGTGGCACTTCTCCCAATTCAAGACAAGATTTGTTTGTTCACATCTCTGCAAAACACGATCAAGATTGCTTAAACAATCATCAAAAGACTTCCCATAAACAAAGAAGTCATCCATGAAAACCTCAACAATCTTTGCACAAAATTTAGAGAATATAGCAGTCATACATCTTTGAAAGGTAGCAGGCGCATTGCATAAACCAAAAGGCATACGTCTATAAGCATAGGTTCCAAAGGGACAAGTAAAAGTGGTATTTTCTTGATCAGGTTGAGAAACAGGTATTTGTGAAAAACCAGAATATCCATCAAGGAAGCAAAAGTGTGTGTGCTTAGATAATCTTTCAAGCATTTGATCAATAAAAGGCAAAGGGTAATGATCTTTTCTAGTTGCTTTGTTTAATTTTCTAAAATCAATCACCATCCTATAGCCTGTAACAATTCTTTGTGGAATAAGTTCATTCTTATCATTAGGAAAAACAGTTATAACCCCTTTCTTAGGGAGACAATAAACAAGACTTACCCATCTACTATCAGCTATGGGATAGATTATACCTGCTTCCAGAAGTTTTAATATTTCCGTTCGTACCACTTCTTTCATCTTCGGATTTAACCGACGTTGGTGATCAACAATGGGTTTAGCCTCAGTTCCATATTAATTTTGTGCTGACATAGAGTGGGGATAATGCCCTTTAAATCATCAAGAGTATATCCAATAGCATCTCGGTGCTTCCTCAGAACTTTCAATAATCTTTCTTCTTCATGTTCTGAAAGGTTAGCACTAATAATAACATGATATATCTTCTTTTCGTCAGGATAAGCATATTTCAAAGTGTCTGGCAATTGTTTTAATTCAAACACAGGACCACCTTTAGGTGGAGGAGGACCTCCTAGAGTTTCAATAGGTGTTTAAACAGATGACGTTGTTCAAAGAAAATCTTTTCTATTTCATTTCTTTCATGCATATGAAAATCATTTTCATAGTCTAGCAAATATTGTTCTAAAGGATTAGTAGGAGGCACAGCAATAGAAGCAAGACCAATTAATTCATCCTTACTAGGCAATTCTTTTTCATGAAGATTTCTACTAAACTTGGAAAAATTAAACTCATGAGACTCATCACCAAAACTAACACCGACAGTTTGTTTCTTACAATCTATCTTCGCGTTAACTGTGTTCAAGAAAGGTCTACCAAAAATAATGGGACAGAAGTCATCTTGTGGGGAACTAAGAACCAGGAAATAAGTAGGGTATTTTATTTTCCCACACAAGACTTCGACATCCCGAACAATCCCAAATGGTGATATGGTGTCTCTATTAGCAAGTTTAATAGTAACATCTATGTCTTCTATCTATGCAGGTGCTATGTCTTTCATAATTTCTTGATAAAGGATGTAAGGAATAGCACTCACACTAGCACCCATGTCACATAAACCATGATAAAAGTGATCTCCTATTTTCAATTCTAGCAGCTTCTTCACAGAAGTAAATAACATGCCCATCAATATCTTCTTCCAAGAATCTTTAACCATAGTTATGCTACGTTCTACTTTAATTTGTTCATTAGGTTTAGGTGTTCTAATATAGATTTTGTTAACCACAGTTGAAACTTTAGCATGTCCCTTTATCCTAATAGGGAAAGGTGGTTTCTCAATATAAGCAGAAGGAACAACTGGATCAACATGATGAAGTATAGTTTTTTCCTTAATGGTACCGGTTCTTTGATTTCTTCTTTAATAGGTGGATGATATTTAAAACACTTCTCTTTGGAGAGATCAACATGAGTAGAAAATGATTCACAAAAGGTGGTTACTATCTCAGAGTCAAGTCCATATTTTGTGCTAAGCTTTGGAAAAGCATCGGTAACCATAAAAGATTTAACACAATCATACTTAAGTTTAATACCTGAGTCTTTACCTTCGTCGAGTTCCTAATCTTCAGACTTGCATTTAATTCTTTCCAAAAGATCCCACCGGAATTCAATAGTCTTCTTCATAAAAGAACCAGCACAAGAAGTAGCAAACATGGTTTGATCATTACGAGAAAGCTGAGCATACAAATTCTGGATAATAGTTTCTCTTGAGAGCTCATGATTCGGGCATAAATATAACATTGACTTAAGACTCCCCCAAGCTAGAGCGATAGTTTCTCCTTCACGAGGCCAAAAAAATTATATATATAATTCCGATCACGATGAACTAGATGCATGGGATAATTTTTTTGGTGGAACTCCAATTTCAAACGATTCCAATTCCATGATCCAATATCATCGCATAGCCTATACCATGCCAATGCTTTTCCCTTCAAAGATAAAGGGAAACCTTATTCATAACTTCATCCCTGGGTAAACCTACAAGCTTAAACAATCCACAAATTTGTCCTACATATATCAAGGGCATATCAGGATGTTCGGTTCCATCTCCTGCATAAGGATTGGCTAGCAGTTGTTCTATCATACCCGAAGGAATTTCATATTCAATATTTTTAGTAGGTGCAGTAGGTTGAGGGGTAGCTAATTGTGGTTCCGGATGAGGTGAAGATACCCCGAACAAACCCCTCAAAGGATTATTTTCCATAGTAACAAGTGACAATAAATTTCAGCACACTATATAAATGTTTCCTTACCAAATTCCAGTTACCAAAGGCGCTTCACTCCCGGCAACGGCGCCAGAAAATAGCCTTGATGACCCACAAGTATAGGGGGTCAGATGTAGCTCTTTTCGATAAGTAAGAGTGTCAAATCCAACGAGGAGCAGAAGGAAATGACATGTAGTTTTCAGTAAGGTAATGTCTGCAAGTGCTGAAATTTGTAACGAGCAAGTAACAATAGTAGTAACAAACATGCAGCAATGTAGCCCAATCCTTTTGAGGCAAAGGACAAGCAAAACAGTCTCTTATGATAAGCAAAGCGCTCTTGAGGGTACAAGGGAATTTCATCTAGTCACTTTCATCATGTTGGTTCGATTTGTGTTCGCTACTTTGATAATTTGATATGTGGGTGGACCGGTTTTTAGGTGCTGTTATTAGTTGAACAAACCTCCTACTTATGATTAACCCTCCCGCAAGCATCTGCAACTATGAGAAAAATATTAAGAATAAATTCTAACCATAGCATTAAACTTTTGGATCCAATCGGTCCCTTACGGAATAGCGCATAAACTGGGGTTCAAGCTTCTGTCACTCTCGTAGCCCATCATCCAATTGCTACTCCACAATGCATTCCCTTAGGCCCAAATATTTTGAAGTTTCATGTAGTCGATGTTCACATGACACCACTAAGGGAATCACAACATACATACTATCAAAATATCGAACACATATCAAGTTCACATGATTACTTGCAACATGATTTCTCCCTGACCTCAAGAACAAATGTAACTACTCACAAATGATAAACATGCTCATCATCAGAGGAGTATTAAATAGAAAATTGGATCTGAACATATAATCATTCACAAAATAAATCATATAGTAATAAACTACAAGATGTAATCAACACTACTAATCACCCACAAGCACCAATCTATAGTTCCGGTGAAAAGACTGAACATAAGAGATGAACTAGGGTTTGAGATGAGATGGTGCTGTTGAAGATGTTGATGGAGATTGCCCTCCCTAAGATGGGAGAGTTGTTGGTGATGATGATGACGATTATTTCCCCCTCTGGGAGGGAAGTTCCCTCGGTGGAATCGCTTCGCCGGAAGGCAAAAGTGCTCCTGCCCAAGTTCCGCCTTGAAGCGGCGGCGCTCCGTCCCGAAAGTCTTCTCCTTATTTTTTCTAGGTCAGAATGACTTATATACCAGAAGATGGGCACCGGAGGTGGGCCTGGGTGAGCACAACCCACCAGGGCGCGCCTGGGCTCCCTGGCGCGCCGAGGTGGGTTGTGCCCACCTGGTGGGCCCCCTCTGGTAGTTATTTGCTCCAATAATTCTTAAATATTCCATAAAAATTCCTCGTGAAGTTTCAGCTTGTTTGGAGTTGTGCCGAATAGGTGCCGTGACATAGCTTTTCCAGGTCCAGATTTCCAGCTACTGGAATTCTCCCTCTTGGTGTGTACGTTGCAAATTATCATAGAAAAGGCATTAGAATTACTCCAAAAAGCATTATTATTGATAAAAACATCATAAATAACAGTAAGAAACACATGATGCAAAATGGACGTATCACGGCGTTGTTATGTTGTCGGTAGACCGCCTGCCAAATTTCATCGCATTTGGAGTCGTTTGATGCCCCAACGGATTACTATAGCGGCAATATAGCCGGACTATTCGTCGGATGTTTTCGGTTTCCTGAAACCCTGTGCCGGGCTACTTTCCCTTCTTTCCTCTCAGCCCAACCCACTCTCCTCAGCCCACCTGCAGCCCACTAGACCCATCCTAAACTCCCCCTCCGACGGGAACCGTTCGATTGCGATCGGAGGATCCAGAAACCCTCTCAAACCCCCCTAATCCTAATCCCTGCCTATTTAAGCAGTCCCCCTCTCCATTTTGGGTAACCATAGCTGTCCCCTACATCTAGCCTCCCCTCCTCGAAATTCACGCCGCCCCACTCCCTCCTCGCCACTTGGCGCGCCACCACTCGCCAACTTCGCCACCATCGGCCCCCCCACAGCCAATGGGAGCACGCCACGTCGCCTCCCCGCAGCTCCCACCACCGCGGCCCGCCCCGGGCCGCGACTGGGCCCGCGCGCCCGCTTCCTCGCTCGTTCGCCCCGCCGCCGCTCGACCGCGCCGCCGTCCACCCGAGTCGTGCTGCCTCTCGCGCCCGCTCCGCCGCTCGCCGCCGTTGCGCCACTCGCTGTCCCTGTGCCGCGCCACCACCGCTGCCTCGCAGCCGCCCACCAATGCCCCACACTACCCCGTCGCCGTCCGAGCACCTCCGAGCTCGCTGCCGCACCGCAGCTCGTCGCCGGTGCCTCCTCCGGCTAGATTCGGTTTGCCGACTGGATCCGCGCCGCCCGGCCTCCTCCGACCTCCTCCGCCGTCGCCCGCGCCTCCCCAGCCGCCGGAGAAGCCCGCCGTCGCCGCGTTGAATTCCGCAGCCGCCGGAACCCTAATCTGCAAGGTCGAAATTTTCTTTTATGTCCCCGGATTTTCACATCTTCTATGCATCTTGTCATGGGCATAACTTTGTGCATGTGGCCCCGATTCGCGTGTATGTTATATCAAAATGTTCATCTTTGAATGCTCTACATGATGGTGTAGTTTGCATGCATGTTACTGTTCATCTTGATGCCTTAATCGTCGTTGCAAAAGTGCTAAATGCTATAAACTACTGAAGATTGCTGTAACTTGCCTATTTGTCTTTTTCATAGCATTTTGTGTGATTTTCTTTTGAGCATCACGTCAACATGTTTTACGAGCATAATCATGTCATCCTTTTCAGTGGTGCACCGCATATATTTTGTTATGCTCTGTGGTGACTAGCACAAGCTTGCAAGTGAGCTACTTGTTGTTGCTGATTTCAGTGACTTAGTGATTTCTGCTACTTGATGCTACTAGTCAATCTATGCACATTTACGAGATGCTTAGTAAGTATGTCTTGAAGATCATGTTATGCTATATCCATCCATGCCCTTGTTTGCAATTATAGCCTACTATAGATTGCCATTACCATGCTCTCAAATTGCTAAATAATGTTTCTGTGAGCCTGTTAACAGTAAGTTCATTTTTGCCATGTGAATAGCTAGTGTTCTATGCATCCTATGACCATGTTCTTGCCATGAGTAGCTGCATAAACATGTTCTTGCCATGTTATGCTTTGAGATGAGTTGCACGAGCTTGTAAACATGCCTACTTAATGTTGTTTCTGCTATGTCCAGTAAATTTCACCAAGTCTGTGAAACTGTTATCATTTGCAATCTTGTCTTGATGAACGCCATTGATCTAGAGGTTATATGGAGATTCTTAGTAATCATGTTTTTCCATGTTTAACTTGTACGTTAGTTTCATGCTTTTGTTTGGTATGTTCTTGCAATGTAGTATCCTTGTTTCATGCCTCCAACATGTCAACATGTTAGCTCTCCTCATGTATATGCCCAGTTTTTCACCAAGTCCTAATATGTGTTATAAAGTTGCCTTTTTCTTTGATCATGTTGGATTAATCGTGATGCCTATGAACCTGAACCTTAATGTTAATTGAAGCATGTTACCTGTTCTTCAAGTACATATCATGTTTGTGCCAATCTTATACTTGTAGCATGTTGTTTCGATGCTTGCTATATGCCTAGTCGCTGTTTTGGACAACTTGTCCTTTAAACTTGTTTCATGTGTATGTGTTGAACCGTTGCTCCGTTTTGAGCATGATCTATATGAAACTTGCTTGATTTTGCATTTCGTTTCATCATGCCATCTTGCATATATGTTTTGGACTGTTTGTGATTGTGTTTTGCTTGCCTTTGCATCAATGTCATGCTTAACTTGTTTTGCACATATCTTCTAGGCCGTACCTCCGAATTAAATGAACTTTATATGTAACTTGATTAGAAAAGCATGTAGATCATCATGGTGCACTTTAACTTGCTATTTAACAACTTCAACATAATGTGTTATTCAAATCTGGACCAATTTGAAAATTTGCATATGGGGAGTTTCCAGAATTGTTTTATGTTGATTCCGGCCTCATTTAAACTTGCTTTGATGTGTTGTTCTTGTTTGCATAATCTCTTGCCATGAGTAGCATCATGTAGCCTGGCCATGCATCATACTTTGTTGTGCATCATGTCGTGTTCATGTGTTGTGTGTTTACCATGTTGTTTGCTTCTCTCATTAGTTCCTGTTCCGTTGCGAACGTGAGGATTCATTCGACTATGCTTGGTTCGTCTCCGACCTTTCGTCTTCTTCATGGACTCGTTCTTCTTCCTTGCAGGATCTCAGGCAAGATAACCGTCACCTTGGATCTCACTACTCTCTTTTCTATGCTAGTTGTCTCAATGCTATCGCTATGTTGCGCTACCTACACTTGTTTATCAAGCCTCCCAATATGCCATGAAACAGCCTCTAACCTTTTCACCCTCCCTGAAAACCGTTGTTTGGCTATGTTACCACTTTGCTCAGCCCCTCTTATAGCGTTGCTAGTTGTAGGTGCAGTTGCAGGGTGTTCCATGTTGGGACATGGATATCATGGATATCATGGGATAGCACAATATCTCTTATTTAATTAATGCGCATATATACTTGGTATAGGTTGGAAGGCTCGACCTTTTTCCTAGTGTTTTGTTCCACTCTTGCGGCCCTAGTTTCCGTCATACCGGTGTTATGCTCCTTGATTTTGCGTCCCTAACACGATGAGGGTTTATGGGTCCCTCTTGACAGTTCGCTTTGAATAAAACTCTTCCAGCAAGGCCCAACATTGGTTTTACCATTTGCCTAATAACAACTAAAACTTGCATAGGGACTTTCCAGACCCCGAGGACTTAATCAACCCCCGGGCCAGTGCTCCTCATGAGTTCTGGTCCAAACTAGAGCACCTTGCGGCACCCCCTTGGCAAGTTGGGTCTCAGCCAACCGTAAGCTTAGCTGATCCGGTCGTGGCCTGAGAGGAGATACGCGCGGCTACTATTAGGCTGTCAGCACACCGAGAGGCCTTGCTGGACTTGTTTTACCATTGTCAAAATGTCTTGTGCACCGGGATTCCGAGTCTGGTCGGAGGGTCCTGAGATGGAGGATTGTCTCCGCGAATCATGAGCTTGTCATGGGCTAAGTTGGGACACCCTTGCAGGGTTTGAACTTTCGAGAGCCGTGCTCGTGGTTATGTGGCGGATGGGAATTTGTTAATATCCGGTTGTAGTGGACTTGAACTAAACTTAACTAAAATACATCAACTACGTGCGTAACCGTGACCGTCTCTTTTCGAGTGAGTTCGAGAAGAGAACATGGTGGGGTTATGTTTGAACGTAAGTAGTTCAGGATCACTTATTGATCATTACTAGTGTGCGATTGTTTGCGTAGCTTCTCATCTTACTCTTGTACTCGTAAGTTAGCCATCATACAATGCTTAGTCTCTTGTTGCAATCTCACCACTTATCCATTCCATACCCATTAAGCTTTGCTAGTCTTGATACCCATGGTAATGGGATTGCTGAGTCCTCGTGGCTCACAGATTACTATAACAACAGTTGCAGGTACATGTAATGCGATGATCATGACGTGAGAGCGATGTTTACATGTTTTGGAGTTCTTCTTCTTCTTCATCGATCTTGGGATAGGTTCCTGGTTGGCAGCCTGGGCTAGCAGGGTGGATGTCGTTTGAGTTTCTATTTGTGTTTCATCTGTAGTTGGATGTTGTTCTCGTGTATGATGTTTAATGTATTCTTGTGGCATTGTATGCCCTTTGTATGTATCCCCAACTATTATGTCATGGTACGATGTAATGATATCCACCTTGCAAAAGTGTTTCAATATGCGGCTCTATCCTTGGTTGGACCTTCGAGTTCCTCTCAGATAGGATCGCATATTGGGCGTGACAAGTTGGTATCAGAGCATCGGCCGACCATAGAAGCCCCCTTGATTGATCGTAGTTTGGCCCTTGTCGAGTCTAGAAGAAAACTTTTTCGGAGTCTAGTTATATTGGAGAGTATGACTTCTTTTTACTCCTCAGCACGTTCGTTGCTCTGGTGAGAAATCTTGACATAGGTGTTTTGACTTACTGCTCTTCCCCTTCAAAATATTATTTAGGGTCACGTACTTAGTTTCCGTCGTTGCGATGTCAGCTCTTTTCATCCGACGCACTTCTCTTCGAGTTGACTCGACCCTCTTTGTCCTTTGCAAGATCAATCCTCAGTTCTTTCACAATGACGTTGTTTCCCCGTCCGAAGATAGACAACATCGTCCGAAGTTAACATTCTTTTGGCCACCCGCCCACCCTTTTTCTTCTTGGTGTCGGGGTCCGTAATCGAGTATCCATCCAGGTCGGGCGAAGCCTTTGCATTCTTTTCTCAATTATTTTAACTGGTGCTTTTCTCTTCAAGTTATTCATCAGTTCCCCGTTCGAAGTTGCCTTTGTTTTTTATCCCGCCCTCCCACCCCTATTCTTCCTGGAGTTTGAGCCATTATTCGAGCATCAATTTCATTCGTGCGGAGCCTCTTCAGTCTTTCCTGAATTATTCCAACTGTTGATTCTTGTCTAGTTCATCATTCTTCATCTCCTTTTCTTCTCCGGTGGATCCAATTCAAGTATTCAGTATCGATCATATTCTTTTCCTCAGCTCAAATGTTTCCCCTTGCTTGTTCGCCTCTCGCTAGTGCTCAAGACATCTCAGAAGATTCGTGTTTGCATTGAATTATTTCGAGGTTGTCACCTCATTCAAGTATTTCAGTCATTCCGGTGCATCTTCTCACTCTCCAACAATCCTTTCCAACGGTGTTTCTTTTGAGTGGGCCCATAACCCACATGTCTTTTAACAGGATCTTACCTGACTCTTCTAATTGGAGTTATTCCCAAATTCTTTTCAAAGTATGACTTAAGTATGGATTCCATCAGTCTTATGCCTTCTCCAAGTTCGCTTTCAAATTCTTCCATGTTTGGTTCAATCTTCCCTCTTTTCATTCTTTCGGAGTATCTCAACAATTGTGGTGGTGTATCTCGTCATCATTTTCAACGTTTGAAGACCGAAGAAGAATTTCTCCTAAATCGTGGTCCGTTCTCTTGAATATTCGTGGTTCTAGCTTCATGCCATCCCCTCCAATTGTTTCTAATCGTGCAATTCTTTTCACCCACCCAACGCACTTCAGGAGTTAATTTTCCTTCCTCGATTATCCGGAGGCCATCATTTTGGAATACTTCTTCGTTCTAAGTTTTCAGCTTCGTTCGCCAATTATTATAAATTGATGCCTCTTCGTTCGTCTCCTTATTCTTCCGGTGCTGTCGTGGAATTGTGACGGCAGATGTCCTCGAGCTAGGACTTAGTCGTGGAGCCATCGCGACTAGGAAGCTTGAAGGGGTTAATGCGGGACAAGGAACACGAGGGTTTATACTGGTTTGGCCCCTTACGGTGAAGGTAAAAGCCTACGTCCAGTTTGATGTGGTATTGATTAGGGTTTCGATAATCAGGGAGCTAAACTGCTATGCCCAGCTCTCGATGAGATTGTTCTTGTCCCTAAACCGCTGTCGGGTCGTCCCTTTATATAGGGAGGATGACGCCCAGCAGCTCTCAGAGTCCCGGCCGGCTCATAAGAGTGTCCGGCTCGGACTCTCAACTATTCTTGCCTTACACTACAAGTTCTACCATAGTAATGATTGTAACTACGGGCCTTAAGCCATCTCCGGGTCTTAAGCCCATCTTTGGCCCACCGTATTTAAGTTTGGCACCGGGTTTCTTGCAGTGACCATATGAGTAACCCGGCCCCTCCTGGCGGGTGACTCTAAGGTCTATATCCTCAACATTAGGCCCCAGATTGATTTGAGCCGGCTCATGTCAATCTTCAATTCTTTCGACAGAAAAAATCTTCGGCTTACCATTTATGTGAAGGCCATAACTCGGCGTGACGTCATCCTCTGGACTACGGATAATCCGCCATGACGTCATCTTCCATTAAGCCCGTTTTTTACTCCACCAGATCCGCAATGGATCTTTGCTTTTAGTGTCATCCCGAAAATCGAGGCGTTGTGGGGGGAGATAACCACGCCACGGTCTCCTTGATTCTCGCGCCCGCTTTACGAGCTCGCCTTATAAATAGGCCGGCCCGACGGGCTTCTCTGCCACCCTTCTTCCTCCTCGCGCCACTGCCTCTCTGCCTGAGCTCGCACACCGCCGCCGTCACCTCGCCTCCGGTCTTCTTCAACCTTGACTGCTGCATCACCCTGACTCGGACCACACAAATGGCGGCGACCCCCGCACCTTTTCAGCTCCGGTAAGTCCTGCTTGACCTGTAGAGTAGATCTGCCGTAGGATTTGCCCACGTTCTTCGTGTTCGTCGCCATTGTCCGCAAGCTTCGGTAGTTCTCATAGTTACTGCCCTTGTTTGATCTTAGATCTGCATAGAATTAGTGCAGCGGCTGTTTGGGACTTATTTCAAATGCCAGTAGGTCTCTTTCCACTGCATAACGGCTTCGTTCGAGCTCAAGAACATCCGCTCGTCTGTTTCTAGGTCTAGAAATTTTTCATTTCACCCGACCATTTTGATCCAAAAGTTTTACTGCGATGTGTGAAACCTGTTTTACCGTACTTAGTAAAAAAAACTGCAATCCCTGAGCCTCAGCGGTTTACATTTCCGGTTTAAAGAAACCACGCGCCATAGACCCTTCCGGCTTAAAGAAAACCATGCTTCGTAGAATCCTCCGGCTTAGCTGTGATAAGGCCGTAGATAATCAATTTATTCTGAATGCCCCTGCGGCTTAAATAACCCACTGTACCTGAGTATATACCATTAGTCCCCTTCATAAGCCGCCACCTTAGTTTTGCACTGTAGATCTCCTCCGGCTTATAATTAACCCGGACGTTTTTCCTTTTTGTCATAGACTGCCGACTTTCACCATGCCTCCCAAAGCTCCCATTACTTGCAACTGGATGAGGTCCAATGTGACCAACGAGACCCTAGCTGATTTTGCTAAGTCAGGATATCTGCCCAAGAAAGACATCATGTCCTACCGTGCCCCTGACCCGTCAGAAGAGAGGCCACAGCCAAAGGATGGGGAGGTAGTGATTTTTGCGGATCACATGAGCCGGGGCTTCGCACCGCCCGGCTCAAATTTTTTTAGGGACGTGCTCAACTTCTTCGACTTGCGGCCTCAAGATATAGGACCCAACTCAGTGTCCAACATCTGCAATTTTCAAGTCTTCTGCGAGGTTTACCTTGGAGAAGAACCTAGTTTGCTGCTCTTCAGAGAGCTTTTTTATTTAAACCGTCAGAATGAGTGCGCCAATGGGCCAAGTCTGGAATTAGGTGGTATCTCCATCCAGCAGCGTAGGGACTGCCTTTTCCCTTACGCAGAGCCGCCGAGCCACCCAAAGGACTGGAACATGACTTGGTTCTACTGCCAAGATACGTCCCCGGCTGATGAAAGCCTGCTGCCCGACTTTCGCCCAACACGTCTGGAGCCGACTCACCCACTGTCGGACAAGCTGACTCAAGCGGAGCGCCAGCCTCTGCTCCCCACTATCAACAAGATCAAGGCTCTCCTGGGCAATGGTCTGAACAGAATCGACCTGGTCCGGGTCTGGATCTCATGGCAGGTGATCCCATTGAGCCGCCGCCCCGGCTTAATGTGTGAGTACACAGGACGAAAGGATGACCCTCAGAGACACAGCCGCAATGATCTTCCAGAAGACGTTGCAGAGAAGATGACCAAGGCTCTGTTAAACGAGAGCCTGGCAGACTGCGGAAGGACCGGGTTAGCTCCCTTCTACAAGACCAACCCAGCCCCAGCGGTAAGCCGCCGACTTTAACTTTTTATCTACTTCTGCATGTAACCTTCATCTGAACCGTTTGAAAAATTCATCATTGTATTTTTCAGGCTGACGATAAGTTCTGGCGGGTCAAATATGACCATGAGGCAGCCAAGAAGGCCAGGAAGGCGAAGAAAGCCGCCAAGAAAACCGCCCCTCGCAAAAAAGGGAGCAGGCCTACTGCCTCCGAGCTGATGCAATTAAGCGACAGCTCCGAGTCAGAGGTAACCCCTGAGTCTTTTAAGTCCTTGCTATATTCACTGTTTGTTTGCTGTCCGCCTTATCAATACTTGCTCATTGACAGGATGACACCGGCGCCAGTAACCCGGTGGTTGAAGAGGTAATGTCACTTTACTCCGACTCGGAGCCCTTGCCACAGCTGAAAGTCCGAAGGGTAACCCGGAAAGTAAGCTTTTCACATCCTTTAGCTTATCAAGACCCTCAATTTATTTTGAAGCGACAGGTTCATGAAAGCCGGCGTCATACCCGGACCAACAAGGACACCGACCTCTCCGCCGGGTTACCCGACGCAACAAGGAAGCGCCGAACTGAGGTTATTTCCCACTTGTACCCTTTTCATCCGTTGGCGGGTGTTATTCGTCAGCCACTCAATTCCTCTGACTCCAATTATCAGGAGACCTCCCCCTCTTCGGGCGACTCTATGCAGTCGAGTCTTCCGACTTTCAAGACCGCGCCCGGGTAATGACAACCATCTCATATTATATTTGTCTGTACTTACTCTTTTTGTGCTTAACGTTTCTGTCCTTTCAGCGCCCAGGCAAAGCTCACCAAAAGAGCGAAGAAGACCAAGTCAGCCGGAGTGCCGGATTTGCCTGAACCGGAGGTGACGGCTCAAGAACCGTCAGCTGCCTCCGCCCCCGAAGCCACCACTCCAATGGACACGCCACCTGAGGCCACTGCCCCGACTACCAAGGCAACGACCGAAGCTTCTATTAACCCGGAGGCCTCCGGCTCGGCTCCACCAGCAGACGACCCGGATGTGGTAATCACCCGGACGGAGTTCATTGAGCCGGGGAGACCTACCGTGCTGGCCAAGTGCTCCGCTAAAGGGGAGTTGCTGCCGCCCCACCGGGTGAACCTGGACCTCTCCGACTACACCAACTTGAGCATTGGAGAGCTCGTCTCTGGCTACATCAGCCAAGTGCACAAGAACCGGGACGCAGAGTTCGCCATGGTGAACCAGATCCAGCAAAAATCTGAGGTATCATTCTGCTGTCCTCTTACTTACTGCATAGTTACCTTTGCCATGATAGCCCCCAAGGCGACGACTTATGAGTGAATATGTTGTAGACTTAGGTTCCGGCTTACTCAATTGAGCCGGCAGTATGTAGATAGATACGTTCAATATGCATTAGCCCCCAAGTGCCAAGTGTCTTTGCTTGGAAAACGCTTGGGACTTATATAATGACTGTTAATAACCCGGAAATGTATGCAGGCTGTTGGCAAGAAGCTAGAGGCGGACCTTGCGGATCTCAAGAGCCGGCTGAAGATGCAAGAAATGGAGACCCGGAAAGCAAACGCCAAGTTTGTATCCAGCATCGCCGCTCAAGAGAAGCTGAAGACAGAATTTGATGCTGAGCGGAAAGCCTGGGCCGAAGAGAAGGCCGCATTGGTAACCCGGGCTGAACAGGCGGAGAAGACTCTCTCCGAGAAGACCGCTGAGCTCTCCGGCCTAAAGCGCCAGGTTTCCCAGATGGTGGCCGCCATCTTCGGTAAGTCACCGCACCGGCTTTCATCAAGTTTAAAATGTTTATATCTCATAACTCATCCGTGTCGCCGGCTTGTCTGATTCTGTTAAACAGGTCCCAGAAGTGCCAACCTCAACCAGAGCGTGGTCACCAAGGTGAAGGCCGTGTATACCCTGGTGGAGCAGCTCTACACCGGGTCACAGCGTGCCTTAGCTGTGGTGGCCCTATCCAACGAGGTGCCGACTCACCTGGCAGAAGTCCTGCGCTGGCTCGCCGTTCTGCCTCAACGGATCCAAGAGCTGCGACGGGCCTCTGCGAGAGCCGGAGCGATCGCCGCGCTGAGCCGGGCCAAGGCATTCCTGCCGGAGTTTGACCCGGCGGACATCGCCCTTGGCTATCCAAGCCTGAAGGAAGACGGCTCAGCTTTCGATCAGAAGGACTTCACAGCTTGCGTGAAGGCTGTACGCCCGGTGGCCACCCTTATCGGGAATGACACAGATCTAACCAAGTACCAGCCGGGTTACAACACGGAGAATAAGAGGATTCCAACCCCTCGCTATGAAGCCCTCACCTTGATCCCGCCGGCTCGTCAGCACACTTTCGCCCCGAAGATTGACCCGGCCGGGTTAATTGACGAGGAAGCCCAATTCGAAGCTCTCAGTGGCATCGACTGGAAGTCATCAACTTTCCAGGTCTTGGGATCAGCCGGAGGAGAGGATAGGAACGAGCCCGAGACTTCAGCTCAGCAAGCATCATAACTCGGCTGGCGGTTTACCAAACAATGCTCCACCCTTTTAGACTTTGATGAGTTTTGTAATAGAGTAGGTACAACTGTTTATCTCTGCCGTGCCATCGTGCACGTATTGAATGCTAAAGTCTTTTGAAGTTGTCTCTTTGATATTTCTCCAGGTCATAATCAATCCTTTTTTTTCTTAACCTCAAAAAGAGGTGCCTTTAATTATCCTGCATGAAAGGGCAAATCACAAGTCTCGAGGCGGCTTACCGTCCTGAGAAGCATAAATTTTAGATAACCCGGAATATGAATCAAAAAGGACTTGTCTTCAATGATATCCTGAATACAACCGTAAGAACATACTTAACGGCCTGCAAGCATACTTCCGGTTTAGATAATCCGGATGAGAAAGTTGGTACCGCAACTCCGGTTTACCTGCCTTATAACACCCATTTTAGCAATACTGTAAACCAAAGTTAAGCCGGCAAAGTGAAACCCGGCTGTACACACCTTGACATAATCAAAGAAAACTTGTGATAAAGCAGAAAAACTTAGGGGCTTCCGGTTCGAATACGACCAGAGACCCGGCCCAAAGGGGTTAAGCTAAGATTCGGATACGATCATATAGCCCCCAGTGGGTGTGGCGATGCCAATCAAGAGGGTACCGACAGCTATGTTCTCTTTGGTTCGAATACGACCCATGTTTGAACAGGAAGCCCCCAAGTGATTTTAAGAATTGTTTAACGACGCTGATTCGAATACGATCCACGTCGGTTCTCAAAGGGGTTAAACTATGATTCAAATATGACCAAAGTTAACCTCCCAATGAGCTCGGCGCTTTGCCAATCAAATGGGTATCGACAGCTATGTTCTCTTTGGTTCGAATATGACCCATGTTTGAACAGGAAGCCCCCAAGTGACTTTACTGCTTACGGCAAGATTCGAATACGATCATAAACCGGATCCTCCTTTAAGTCACCATGTAATCTTGCAATAAGAACAACACGTGCATATTCGGAGGAGAAAAAAGGACAGAGGTCCTGCTTTATTGCTTATCATAATATATACATGGCTGAGAGAAATATGTACACCACGAGAGCCGGTGGCTCAAGTGTAGTGAGGCCGAAGCTGAGCTATGTTCCACGGCGGCCGGTTCTCCTCCTCCGACTTACGTGAATCTTTGTGATCCCGAATGTCAATGAGGTAATATGACCCGTTGTGCAAGTTCTTGCTGACCACAAAGGGCCCTTCCCAAGGCGGGGATAACTTGTGTGCATCTGTTTGATCCTGGATGAGCCGGAGCACGAGATCGCCTTCCTAGAAGACCCGGGATTTAACCCGGCGGCTATGGTAACAGCGCAGGTCTTGCTGGTAAATCACTGATCGAGCTGCTGCCACATCACGCTGTTCGTCCAATAGGTCAAGAGCATCTTGTCGCGCCAGTTCATTATCCGCCTCAACATAAGCCGCCACTCGAGGTGAGTCATGACGGATGTCACTGGGGAGGACTTCTTGTGCTCCATAAACCATGAAGAAAGGCGTGAAGCCTGTAGACCTGTTAGGAGTAGTGTTGATGCTCCATAACACGGAGGGCAACTCCTCCCCCCAACAACCCGGCGTCCGTTGCAAAGGGACCAAAAGCCGGGGCTTGATACCTTTCAGAATCTCCTGATTAGCTCTCTCAGCTTGACCGTTGGATTGAGGATGAGCCACTGAGGAAACATCAAGTCGGATATGCTCGCGTTGACAAAACTCTTCCATGGCGCCTTTGGAGAGATTGGTGCCATTGTCAGTTATAATGCTGTGCGGAAAGCCAAAGCGGAAAATCACCTTTTTCATAAATTGAACCGCCGTGGCTGCATCGCACTTGCTAACTGGCTCAGCTTCCACCCACTTTGTGAATTTATCAACTGCCACCAAGAGGTGGGTCTTCTTATCCTTGGACCTTTTAAAAGGCCCAACCATATCAAGCCCCCAGACCGCAAAGGGCCAAGTGATTGGGATCATCCTCAGCTCCTGAGCCGGCACATGAGCCCGTCGTGAGAACCTCTGGCAACCATCACATTTACTAACCATGTCCTCTGCATCAGCATGAGCCGTCAACCAATAAAAACCATGACGAAAAGCCTTGGCCACAAGGGACTTTGAGCCGGCGTGATGGCCACAGTCCCCTTCACGGATCTCACGTAAGATCTCTTGACCTTCCTCAGGGGAAACGCAACGCTGAAACGCCCCCGTAACACTGCGGTGATGCAACTCCCCATTGATAACAATCATTGACTTATCCCGCCGGGTTATTTGCCTGGCCAAAGTTTCATCCTCAGGCAACTCGCCCCGGGTCATGTAAGCCAGATATGGCATTGTCCAGTCTGGTATGACATGGAGAGCCACCACCAGTCGTGCCTCCGGGTCAGGGACAGCCAAGTCTTCCTCTGTAGGCAACTTAATAGAAGGGCTATACAGGACGTCCAGGAAAGTGTTAGGCGGCATCGGTTTTCGCTGAGAGCCCAGCCGGCTTAAAGCATCCGCCGCCTCGTTCTTCCTGCGATCGATGTGTTCCACTTGGTAACCCTGAAAGTGCCTAGCAATGGCGTCAACCTCGCGGCGATAAGCCGCCATGAGAGGGTCCTTAGAGTCCCACTTGCCCGATACTTGTTGAGCCCCCAAGTCTGAGTCACCGAAACACCTTACCCGGCTCAAGCTCATCTCCTTAGCCATCCGAAGACCGTGGAGCAAGGCCTCGTACTCAGCCGCATTGTTAGTGCAAGGAAACATCAACCGTATCACATAATGGAACTTGTCACCTTTAGGGGAAGCCAATACAACTCCAGCCCCCGAGCCCTCCAACTGCCTGGACCCGTCAAAGTGGATAGTCCAATATGTGTTATCCGGCTTCTGCTCGGGCACTTGTGACTCTGTCCAATCATTGATGAAATCCACCAAGGCCTGAGATTTAACAGCAGTGCGTGGCACGTACTTGAGACCATGAGGTCCAAGCTCTATAGCCCACTTAGCTACTCTCCCTGTGGCCTCTCTGTTTTGAATGATATCACCAAGAGGGGCAGAACTGACCACAGTGATGGGATGACCCTGGAAATAATGCTTAAGTTTTCGGCTTGCCATGAACACACCGTAAACAAGCTTCTGCCAATGCGGATACCGCTGCTTGGACTCAATGAGCACTTCGCTGACATAATAAACCGGCCGCTGAACCGGATGCTCCTTACCCTCTTCTTTGCTCTCCACCACCACGGCCACACTGACGGCTTGTGTGTTAGCAGCCACATACAACAATAAGGGCTCCTTATCAACCGGAGCAGCAAGGACTGGGGGCTCCGCCAGCTGCTTCTTCAAATCCTCAAAGGCAGTATTAGCTGCATCATTCGAGACAAAGTTATCAGTTTTCTTCATCAACTGATATAATGGCATGGCCTTCTCACCCAAACGGCTTATGAACCGGCTTAAAGCAGCGATGCGACCCGCCAAACGCTGAACGTCATTTATACACGCCGGCTTAGCCAGGGAGGTGATGGCCTTGATCTTCTCCGAGTTAGCTTCAATGCCTCTGTCAGAAACCAAAAAACCCAAGAGTTTGCCTGCAGGAACACCAAAGACACACTTGGCCGGGTTAAGCATCATCTTGTAGACCCAGAGATTATCAAAGGTTTCTTTCAAATCATCTATCAGGGTTTCCTCTTTTATGGACTTAACCACAATATCGTCCACATAAGCGTGAACATTGCGCCCAATCTGTTTATGAAGACAGTTCTGTACACAACGCTGGTAAGTCGCCTGTGCACACTTGAGTCCAAAAGGCATAGACACATAGCAGAAGGCTCCAAAGGGAGTGATGAACGCCGTCTTCTCCTGGTCCTTAACTGCCATCTTAATCTGATGATATCCGGAATAAGCATCCAAGAAACTTAAACGTGCACAACCTGCCGTAGCATCAATGATTTGATCAATACGGGGGAGGGCAAAAGGATCAGCCGGACACGCCTTGTTTAAGTCCGTGTAGTCCACACACATCCGCCAGGTGCCGTTCTTCTTGAGTACGAGCACCGGGTTAGCCAACCACTCTGGGTGAAAAACTTCAACAATAAACCCGGCCGCCAAGAGCCGGGCCACCTCTTCACCAATGGCCTTCCGCCTCTCTTCATTAAACCGCCGAAGGAACTGCCTGACCGGCTTAAATTTCGGATCAACATTGAGAGTGTGCTCAGCGAGTTCTCTAGGTACACCTGGCATGTCAGAAGGTTTCCATGCGAAGATGTCCCTATTCTCACGGATGAACTCGATGAGCGCGCTTTCCTATTTTGGATCCAGATTTGCACTGATGCTAAACTGCTGAGATGAGTCACCTGGAACAAAATCAACAAGTTTAGTTTCATCAGCCGATTTAAATTTCATTGCCGGCTCTTGTTCTGTAGTTGGCTTTTTCAGAGAGGTCATATCTGTTGGGTCAACATTGTCTTTGTAAAACTTCAACTCCTCTGTAGCACACACAGATTCTGCATAAGCCGCATCGCTTTCCTCACACTCCAGAGCCACTTTCCGACTGTCGTGAACCGTAATGGTCCCATTGTGACCCAGCATCTTGAGCTACAAGTACACATAACACGGCCGTGCCATGAACTTGGCGTAAGCCGGCCGTCCAAATATAGCATGGTATGGACTTCTTATCTTGACCACCTCAAAGGTCAATTTCTCCACCCTGTAGTTGTTCTCATCACCAAAGGCCACTTCCAATTCGATCTTGTCGACTGGATAAGCCGATTTACCAGGTACCACACCATGGAAGATAGTGTTTGACTAGCTAAGGTTCTTATCAACCAACCCCATACGGCGAAAAGTCTCATAATAGAGGATGTTGATGCTGCTGCCTCCATCCATGAGCACCTTTGTGAACTTATATCCTCCCACTTGAGGAGCCACCACTGAGGCCAAGTGGCCCGGGTTATCCACCCGGGGAGGGTGATCCTCCCTACTCCACACTATAGGCTGCTCAGACCACCGCAAGTAGCGTGGGATCGCCGGCTCAACAGCATTCACTGCCCTCTTATGAAGCTTCTGATCTCGCTTAGACAGACTAGTGGTAAACACATGATACTGTCCACCGCTGAGCTGCTTTGGATTGGTATGATAACCCCCCTGCTGCTGCTGATGACCCTGGCCAGACTGCTGATTAAAGCCCCCTTGACCGTTCTGAGGACCGGAATTTGAGCCGCCGCCTGGGCCATGAAAGCCGTCGGCGCCTGAGCCGCCGCCCGGGCCATTGTAATTCTTAAAGGCCTTCATGATCGCACAATCCTTCCACAGGTGAGTCGCTGGCTTCTCTCTAGAGCCATGCCTTGGACAAGGTTCATTCAACAGCTGCTCCAGCGTCGGACCTGACCCGCCGCCTCGGGGAGGGGGCCTCCCCTTGCGTCGCTGGTTATTACCTTGTGAGCTGGCGTTGGCTACAAACTCTAGGCTGCCATCAGCCTTGCGCTTGCCTCCTCCTTGGTTCCCCGGGTTAAACTGAGGACCCTTGCCATTGCCGTTCTTCTTTCCCTTCCCTGTCCTTTCATCATCTGAAGGGGGATCCTTGGTACCATCAGAATCGTCGTACTTGACAAGAGCTGCCATTAGTGTACCCATATCACTGCAGTCGCGTTTAAGCCGCCCGAGTTTCATCTTCAGGGGCACAAAACGACAATTCTGCTCCAGCATTAAAACCGCTGAGCCGGCATCCATCTTGTCTGATGAGTGTATGATCTCCTTAACCCGGCGAACCCAATGTGTCGTCGACACACCCTCCTGCTGCTTACAGTTAGTCAAATCCACGATTGACATAGACTGCCTACAGGTATCTTTGAAGTTTTGGATGAACCGGGCTTTCAGCTCAGCCCAAGACCCAATGGAATTCGGTGGTAGCCCTTTCAACCAAGTGCGGGCGGTCCCATCTAACATCATGGTGAAATACTTGGCCATGGCCGCCTCACTGACCTCCAGCAGTTCCATACCATCTCATAACTCTCGATCCAGGCTGCGGGTTGCAAGTCAGCTGTGTAATTAGGCACCTTCCTAGGGCCCTTGAAGTCCTTAGGTAGACGTTCATTACGGATAGCTGGCACTAAACAAGGGACACCCCCGGTCCTGGTAGGGACACCCACGTCGACGGAAGTCGTCGGATAAGCCGGGGGGGTCTGGTAAGCCGTCAATTGAGGCACTTGCTCCGCCTCTTGCCGCGCTTTATCCTAGTATGCTGCGTAAAAGGCTCCATTGTGAGCCGGGCCATGGCCAGGGGGCGGGTCATGGCGTCGGACGTTACTTGAGCCGGTTGCTGAGACCATATGTCGGCTGTAACTCGGGTTCTGGCCTGGACGAGGGGTCGAGTGGATCCTGTCCCGGCTGTAGGAGTACGCCTCTTGCTGCGCCAGTGCTGTCTGAAGGAGTTCCCTGACCCGGCGGGTTTCAATAGCCGTCGGAGAGTCGCCGTCAACTAGGAGAGCCGCCAGCCGTGCCGCCGCAGTGACCATGTTCTCCAGCGGGTTATTATAATGACCCGGGGGTATTGGCACGTACTGAGGCGGGGCAGGGGGCACCTGGGGAGGCCCCATCACTCGTGGCTGAATAAGGGGTCCAGACCCGAGCGCTATGACCCCTGGCGGGTTACTAGACCCTGCACCTGGCGTGTTGAAGAGATTGCGTGGATCGTAAACCGGAGGGAGTCGAGATTGGGTCTTTTGATGCCTCCTTCTCATGACCTCATTGGCCGCGTTCTGATCCATCGTGAGTTGGAAGGACTGCGCCTGGATCAGCTGAGTTTGCGCATCGAGAGCCGCCCTCTCCGCAGTCAGCCTGATCCCTTCCGCTGCAAGATCCTCTTTAGCTTTCATTAGATCCAATTTTAACTGTGCCACCTCTGCATCGTGCTGAGCTTGATCTGCCGGGTCAACCGTGGCGGTTAGCAGGGCCGTCATCTTGTCCGTGAGATCCATCAGCACCTGAGCCGGAGAAGGCACCGGGTTTCCCGCTCTAACAGCGGGGTTCTAAACAGGCTGTGCACCAGCCATAAAAACTCCAACCTGACTTGGCGGCTCAAATAGGTCCGGAATACTGTCACCCTCAGAACAACCCATGAGCTTGCCATCTTGAAGTTGGTATAACGAGTTTGACTCATCGGTGGCCGACTCGCCGTCAGAGCCGGCGGCTGTCTCATCACCAGATCAAGATTGGTCAGAGAGTCCTCCATGGATACACCCCACAAAAGCATGCCTTAAGGCAGGCTGGGCCCGGGCGGGTCGCGCACGCTGAGCCGTCTCGATGAGATCGGTGCAGAGACCCGGCTCACCAATCTTGCCAATGAAAACATGAATTCCGCCGAAGGGGACTCGGTACCCGTACTCAATTGAGCCGGCGTCGGGCCAATTTGCATCGTCGATGTAGAGCTTGCCGCGACGACTCTTGGTCATCCGGCCCACAGCGTATCCCTTGAGCCCTTCGAAGCTGCCCTTCAAGAACTCAAATCCACCGTGCGCTGGCCCCACGGTGGGCGCCAACTGTCGTGGAATTGTGACGGTAGATGTCCTCGAGCTAGGACTTAGTCGTGGAGCCATCGCGACTAGGAAGCTTGAAGGGGTTAATGCGGGAGAAGGAACACGAGGGTTTATACTAGTTCGGCCCCTTACGGTGAAGGTAAAAGCCTACGTCCAGTTTGATGTGGTATTGATTAGGGTTTCGATAATCAGGGAGCTAAACTGCTATGCCCGGCTCTCGATGAGATTGTTCTTGTCCCTAAACCGCTGTCGGGTCGTCCCTTTATATAGGGAGGCTGACGCCCAGCAGCTCTCAGAGTCCCGGCCGGCTCATAAGAGTGTCCGGCTCGGACTCTCAACTATTCTTGCCTTACACTACAAGTTCTACCATAGTAATGATTGTAACTACGGGCCTTAAGCCATCTCCGGGTCTTAAGCCCATCTTTGGCCCACCGTCTTTAAGCTTGGCACCGGGTTTCTGGCAGTGACCATATGAGTAACCCGGCCCCTCCTGGCGGGTGACTCTAAGGTCTATATCCTCAACAGGTGCATTGTTCAAGTATTCTCTAGTCAGCTCATGTTCTCTTCATTGGTTTCATAATTCTTTCCGGTGATCTCTAATCTGTCTCTGTTCATTTTTTGAATTCTTACGCTGTTCGTTCAACATTCCTTTTCCTTTGTCATCATATCAATTCATTCGTTCTTTCCAAACCTACCGGTGGTTCATGAAGACTTTCTCAAGTTTTGCGCTATATCTTCCCTTAATCCTTTTCCAATAAGAATAAGTAGTATGCAAAATCCATTGCTTGTCATAAATTTAATTTGATGAAGGATAAGCATACATTGAACCTTATTCTTATTTCCTCAAAGTGATTAATCTCTTCATTTCGGAGATTGTTCATCATATCACATTCTCGGTTCGAAGTGTTTACATCTTTTCTTTTCCGGAGTTCAAAGTTTTCCTTGGCTATCTTGTCGAAACTTCCACCTAAATCACTGCAAGGCCTTAATCTTATTCTTTTCACCCTTCAATTCTATCTCATCATCCTTTTGTTACCGGAGTTCTTCAAAGTGGTTCGTTAAGGATTTAATTCATTCTTCAAGTGTTCATCAAGATTCTTCCATTTTACCGGAGTGTCAAGTCCTCTTTTTAAGTCCTTTTCTTGCCGATCTATGCTTTCCTTTTCTACTCGAACGCTATCCGAATTCTATCGTTCTTATTCCTTTTCTATCTTATTCTAACCGGTGTAGTTTCAGAGTCTATCTTGTTCCTGAGCTTTTGATTCTCGTCGTAATCATCCTTCCTCTTTTCTACATGAATACTCTCGACTTTGTTCATCTTCTCTCTTGCGTTCTTATTTCTCCTTATCCACTTTCTCTTCTGTCTCGTTCCTAAGATCCCAGGACGAGATCTTCTGTTAGTGGAGGAGAGTTGTAGCGCCCCGAGACCGACGCGCCAAATGTCGTCTAGTTATTCACCGTCGTTGCCATGTCATTCACTTGTGTATTGCACATTGCCATATCATCATGTGCATTTCATCTTCTTGTTTTTCGAAACTTGCATCCATGCGGGTCTCCAAGTTCTCTCCATTGTCCATTCTGAGCCGAGACACACTCGCACGTGCCCGCCGTAACTTAGAAGTATTATTTTATAAGCGGGATAAAAATGTTCCCGGAATGGGATGAATGTTGGTGTGCGGTGTTGTTATGTTGTCGGTAGACCGCCTGCCAAATTTCATCGCATTCAGAGTCCGTTTGATACCCCAATCGATTACTATAGCGGCAATATAGCCGGTCTATTCGTCAGACATTTTCGGTCTCCGGAAACCCTACGCCGGGTTGCTTTCTCTTCTCTCCTCTTAGTCCAACCCACTCTCTTCAGCCCACCTGCAGCCCACTAGAACCATCATAACCCCCCCTCCGACCGGAACCGTTCGATTGCGGCGATTGGAGGGTCCAAAAACCCTCCCAAACCCCCCTAAACCTAATCCCTGCCTATTTAAGCAGTCCACCCTCTCCATTTTGGGCAACCGTAGACGTCTCCTACCTCTAGCCTCCCCCTTCTCGAAATCCGCGCAGCCCCGCTCCCTCTTCGCCACTTGGCGTGCCACCACTCGCCAGCGCGGCCACCACTCGCCGCCCGCAGCCAACGGGAGTGCGCCACATCGCATCCCCGTGCCTCCCACCGCCGTGGCCCACCCGGCCCGCGACCGGGCCCACACTCCTGCGTCCTTGCTCCTTCGCCCCGCCGCCGCTTGACCGCGCGCCGCCATGCGCCCGAGTCGTGCACCACCGTCCACCCGAGCCGTGCTGCCTCCCGCGCCCGCGCCGGCGTCCTGCACCGCCGCTCACCGTCCCCGCGCCTCGCCACCACCGCTGCCTCGGAGCCGCCCACCGGCGCCCCACGCTACCATGCCGCCGTCCGAGCTCCTCCGAGCACGCCGCCGCGCCGCAGCTCGTCGTCGGTGCCTCCTCCGGCCAGATCCGGGTCGGGGCAGACCGGATCCGCGCCGTCCGGCCTCCTCCGACGTCCTCTGCCGTCGCCCGCGCCTCCCCAGCCGCCGGAGAAGCCTGCCGTCGCCGCGTTGACCTCCGCAGCCGCCGGAACCCTAATCCGCGAGGTCGAATTTTTCTTCCAGTCCCCGGATTTTCATATCTTCTACGCATTTTGTCATGGGCATAACTTTGTGCATGTGGCTCCGATTTGCATGTATGTTATATCAAAATGTTCATCTCTGAATGCTCTACATGATGGTATAGTTTGCATGCATGTTACTATTGACCTTGATGCCTTAATCGTCATGGCAAAAGTGCTAAATGCTATAAACTGCTGAAGATTGTTGTAACTTGCCCATTTGTCTTTTTCATAGCATTTTGTGTGATTTTCTTTTGAGCATCACGTCAACATGTTTTAGGAGCATAATCATGCCATCTTTTCCAATGGTGCACTCCATATATTTTGTTATGCTCTATGGTGACTAGCACAAGCTTGCAAAGTCAGAATCTGTCATATTATGTTGCCATGTTTACTTGATGCTATTAGTGAATCTATGGACATTTAGGAGATGCTCACTAAGTATGTCTTGAAGATCATGTTATGCTCTATCCATCCATGCCCTTGTTTTCAATTATATCCTTCTGTAGCTTGACATTACCATGCTCTCAAATTGCTAAATAATGTTTCTGTCGGCCTGTTAACAGTAAGTTCATTTTTGCCATGTGAATAGCTAGTGTTCTATGCATCCTATGACCATGTTCTTGCCATGAGTAGCTGCAAATACATGTGTTCTTACTGTTGCTTATATTCACATGCTGTGATATCATTTGAGATGAGTTGCGCGAGCTTATAAACATGCCTACTTAATGTTATTTCTGCTATGTCCAGTAAATTTCACTTTGTGAAACTGTTATCATTTGCAATCTTGTCTTGATGAATGCCATTGATCTAGAGGTTATATGGAGATGCTTAGTAATCATGTTTCTCCATGTTTAACTTTTACTTTAATTACATGCTTTTGTTTGTTATGTTATTGGACTGTAACATCCTTGTTTCATGCCTCTAACATGTCAACATGTTAACTCTGCTCATGTATATGCCCAGTTTTCACTGTCCTAATCTGTGTTATAAAGTTGCCTTTTTCTTTGATCATGTTGGATTAATCGTGATGCCTATGAACTTGAACCTTAATGTTAATTGAAGCATGTTACCTGTTCTTCAAGTGCATATCATGTTTGTGCCAATCTTGTACTTCTAGCATGTTCTTTTGATGCTTGCTATATGCCTAGTCGCTATTTTGGACAACATGTCCTTTAAACTTGTTTCATGTGTATGTGTTGAATTATTGCTCCGTTTTGAGCGTGATCTATATGGAACTTAATTGACTCTGCATCTAGTTTCATCATGGAATGTTGCATGCATGTTTTTAAGTGCTTTGATTGTGTTTTTCTTGCCTTTACATCAATGCCATGCTTAACTTGTTTTGCTTATATCTTCTAGGACGTAGCTCCAAATTAAATTAACATTATATGTTAGTTGATTAGAAAAGCATGTCGATCATGATGGTGCACTTTAACTTGCTGTTTAACAACTTCAACATAATGTGTTATTCATATCTGGACCAATTTTGAAATTTGCATATGGGGATTTTTCGGAATTGTTGTATGTTGATTCCGGCCTCATTTAAACTTGCTTTGATGTGTTGTTCTTGTTTGCATCATCTCTTGCCATGAGTAGCATCATGTAGCCATGCCATGAATCATACTTGGTTGTGCATCATGTCGTGTTCATGTGTTGTGTGTTTACCATGTTGTTTGCTTCTCTCGTTAGTTCCTGTTCCGATGCGATCGTGAGGATTCGTTCGACTACGCTTGGTTCGTCTACGACCGTGTGTCTTCTTCATGGACTTGTTCTTCTTCCTTGCGGGGTCTCAGGCAAGATGACTGTCACCTAGGATCTCACTACTATCTTTACTATGCTAGTTGTCTCGATCATACCGCTATGTCGCGCTATCTACCACTTGTTTATCAAGCCTCCCAATATGCCTTGAAACAGCCTTTAACCTTTTCACCCTCCCAGCAAACCGTTGTTTGGCTATGTTACCGCTTTGCTCAACCCCTCTTATAGCGTTGCTAGTTGCATGTGCAATTGCAGGTTGTTCCATGTTGGGACATGGCTATCATGGATATCATGGGATATCATAATATCTCTTATTTAATTAGTGCACATATATACTTGGTAAAGGGTCGAAGGCTCGGCCTTTTGCCTGGTGTTTTGTTCCACTCTTGCCGCCCTAGTTTTCGTCATACCGGTGTTATGTTCCTTGATTTTGCGTCCTAACATGATGAGGGTTTATGGGCCCCTCTTGACAGTTCGCTTTGAATAAAACTCTTCCATCAAGGCCCAACATTGGTTTTACCATTTGCCTAATAACAACTAAAACTTGCATAGGGACTTTGCGGACCCCGAGGACATAATCAACCCCCGGGCCAGTGCTCCTCAAGAGTGCTGGTTCAAAACAGAGTCGTGTACGGCTTCCCCGGGGCAACTCAGTTGTTGTATGCTGTGCTCATCCGGTCGTGGCCTGAGACGAGGTACGTGCGGCTACTGTTAGGGTGTCGGCACACTGAGAGGTCTTGCTGGACTTGTTTTACCATTGTCTAAATGTCTTATGCACCTAGAATCTGAGTCTGATTTGTAACGCCCATGATGCTAGATCCCCGATCATCCCAACTGCGCTCCACTACCGATCATCAGGAAACGAAACATAGTAACAACCATGTTCCTCGTCGAACTCCCACTTGAGCTCGCTTTTGTCGGCACCTGCAACTGTTTTGGTAGAATTTGTGAGTCACGAGGACTCAGCAATCTCACACCCGCGAGATCAAGACTATTTAAGCTTATAGGAAAGGATGGTGTAATGAGGTGGAGCTGCAGCAAGCACTAAGCATATGGTGTCTAACATACGCAAATGAGAGCGAGAAGAGAAGCAACACAACGGTCGCGAAGCTAGAAATGATCAAGAAGTGATCCTGAAACTACTTACGTTCATGCATAACTCAAACCGTGTTCACTTCCCGGACTCCGCCGAAAAGAGACCATGACGGCTACACACACAGTTGATGTATTTTAATTAAGTCGAGTGTCAAGTTCTCTACAACTGGACATTAACAAATTCCCATCTGCCTCATAACCGCGGGCATGGCTTTCGAAAGATAATACCCTGCAGGGGTGTCCCAACTTAGCTCATTATAAGCTCTGACGGTCAATGAAGGATGAACCTTCTCCCGGGAAGACCCGATCAGTCTCGGAATCCCGGTTTACAAGACATTTCGACAATGGTAAAACAAGACCAGCAAAGCCGCCTGAATGTGCCGACAAATCCCGATAGGAGCTGCACATATCTCGTTCTCAGTGCACACTGGATGAGCCAGACGTCGGGTTGGCATAGACCCTGGTTGCCCAGGGGGCGCCGGACATCGCTCGGTTTGGGCCAACACTCGAAGGAGCACTGGTCCGGGGTTTAAAATAAAGATGACCCTCGGGCTCGCGAAAACCCAAGGGAAAAAGGCTTAGGTAGGCAAATGGTAAAACCAAGGTTGGGCCTTGCTGGAGCAGTTTTCTTCAAGGCGAACTGTCAAGGGGGTCCCATAAATCACCCAACCGCGTAAGGAACGCAAACTCAAGGAACATAATACCGGTATGACGGAAACTAGGGCGGCATGAGTGGAACAAAACACCAGGCATAAGGCTGAGCCTTCCACCCTTTACCGAATATATAGATGCATTAATTAAATAAGAGATATTGTGATATTCCAACAATTCCATGTTCCAACATGGAACCAACTTCAACTTCATCTGCAACTAGCAACGCTATAAGAAGGGCTGAGCAAAAGCGGTAACTTAGCCAAACAACGGTTTGCTAGGAAAGGATGGTTAGAGGCTTGACATGGCAATATGGGAGGCATGATATAGCAAGTGGTAGGTAGCGCAGCATAGCAATAGAACGAACAACTAGCAAAGCAAAGATAGAAGTGATTTCGAGGGTATGGTCATCTTGCCTGCAAGGTTCTCAGAGTTGTCGAAAGCTTGATCCTCGTAAGCGTACTCAACAGGTTCCTCATTCACGAACTCGTCTCCCGGCTCTACCCACGGCAAGAACACAAGCAATGGAACCACAATCAATCACGGGAAATGCACAAGCAACATGATGCAATACATGCATAATATGCGAGATATGATATGCGATGCGTATGCCTGCTCCGGAAGAAAAAGGATGAACAAGGCAGAAACTTGGCAAACCAAGTATGCCACTGGAAAGATGAGATGATTTCGGTCGAAATCGATATAAAGATCACCGGAAACGGATGCACGCTTTGCAAATGGCAAGCAAAACAAGAATGACACAAATCTGCGATTAATAGCATGATAGCACTTAGAATACATCACGTAACTATGCTGCAGCACCCCAACAAAGCAAGAAAGCATATGGCAGTGAGCTACAGGAGATGCTTGACAAAAGATGAACACTGAGCTACGGCTAGATCACACCATAACAGGTTCCAACAAGCATGGCAAAAGTGCAAAAGATATCAGCTTCACAGACGTGAAAATACTGAACATGGCTGAAACATCATCAGGTAGCAATGTTCAGAGCAAGCAAAACACATGCTACAGGAAGTTAACATAGCGAAACAAGGCATGGCATGAATATACTAAATGCATAGAACAAAAGTCCCTTACTGACCATGAGCCAAAAAGCCACAGAAGATATGATGGTGCCCATGTAAACATAGCAAGTTTCGTTAACAGGTTTCAGACTGCAGAAAACAGAACCTGGCATTAGCAGCATTATGAAGGCATCTTTGTGAGCTCGATTCACTCATCAAAAAGCAATGCATGACAAAACAAGCATACCTACAGCAAGATGGCATGTTTATGAAGTTAACCATGGCAATAGAAAGTACATAGCAGGTATGGATCAACTACAACAACCTAGGCAAAATTGAATATCATGTTAACATTCTGTCAAGAACATTTTATAGCAAACGTGGAGCACGATTGAGACATGCTAGGGCACTCCATAATTGCAAACAGGGGCATGGATGGAATGAGAACAACTATATCTACAAAACATCCTTACTGTACATACTCAAAAGAAGCATGGATCTCACTATAGCCACATGGGTACTTGGCAACAAAATAACAGCAGTAACAGACAGCAAAATTCCTAAGTCCCTGAAAACAGAAACATCACGAAGCCTAGTTTGCATGCTTGTGCTAGTCACCACAGAGATCACCAAAATACATGGCATACACCCCTGTAAATATGGCATGGCATAGATCAAAACACCTGTAGAGCTCATGCCCATAAGATGCACACATCAAATTCAACAAAAATAACAAATTATCAATTTCTGAAAAGTAGCAGCAGTAAACAGCATATAGCACTCTTGCACCAGAGATTTGGGCATCAAGATGGACTCAAACGAGCATGGCACAATGGAACAAAATGAAGACATCTCGTGTCGAACATTTCGATACATCACACGCATGAAACGGATCAGTATGCAAGGAGATATGATGCGATGAACATAGCAACATAACGTGAAAATATTCGGGACTTGGAAGATTTTTCGGGGTCAACCTCTCTTTGGATCTGGCACGCGAATCGAGGCGGCGGCGGATCTCGCCGGATTTGCACCGGAGACGTGGCCGGGGGAGAGTGAGAAGTCGCCGGGGTTGCGGGGGGACCGGATCCGGCGA
>NC_057805.1:143372085-143475528 GCF_018294505.1 Triticum aestivum
GGCCGAACGCAGGCTCGGCGGGCCAGCGCGGCGCGGGCGGCCGGGAGGCCACGTGGCGCTCTCTCACTGGAACGGGGCGGCGGCGGGTTTCGTCCGGCGGCGCGCGGACATGTCCGCCAGGCGAGCGGGAGGAGAAGGCTAGGGTTTGCCCGAGAATTTTTGGAAGGGGAGGTGTATTTATAGGTAGAGGGAGCTAGGAGACTCCAAATGGAGTGCGGTTTTCGCCCACACGATCGTGATCGAACGACCGAGAGCATGGAAGTGACTTAGGTGGGTTATTGGGCTGTTTGGAGGGGGGGTTGGCTGCAACACACAAAAGGACTTTGCGGTTACCCGGTTAACCGTTGGAGCGTCAAACGGCCTCCAAATGGAACGAAACTTGACAGGTGGTCTACCGGTGGTGTACCAAGGCCACTTGATAAACCTCGGTCCATTCCGAGAATATTTAACATCCGCTCACGAAAAGAAACAAGAGGGGTGCGCCGGTGCTTGTGGGAGTGTCGGATTGCAAAACGGACAACGGGGAAAATGCTCGGATGCATGAGACGAACACATATGCAAATGAGATGCGCATGATGACATGATATGAGATGCATGACATGAACAAAATGCAAAATGAAAGGCAAAACCCGACCACGAAGGGAATATCATAACACATAGCCGAAAATGGCAAGAGTTGGAGTTACAAATATGGAAAGTTACATCCGGGGTGTTACATGATCGGAGGGTCCTAAGATGGAGGATTATCTCTGCGGATCATGAGCTTGTCATGGGCTAAGTTGGGACACCTCTGCAGGGTTTAAACTTTCAAGAGTCGTGCCCGCGGTTATGTGGCATATGAGAATTTGTTAATATCCGGTTGTAGTGGACTTGAACTAAACTTAACTAAAATACATGAACTGCGTGCATAACCGTGACCGCCTCTTTTCGAGTGAGTTCGAGAAGAGAACACGGTGTGGTTATGTTTGAACGTAAGTAGTTCAGGATCACTTATTGATCATTATTAGTTTGCGATCGTTTGCATAGCTTCTCATCTTACTCTTGTACTCGTAAGTTAGCCACGATACAGTGCTTAGTCTCTTGCTGCAACCTCACCACTTATCCATTCCATACCCATTAAGCTTTGCTAGTCTTGATACCCATGGTAATGGGATTGCTGAGTCCTCATGGCTCACAGATTACTACAACAATAGTTGCAGGTACAGGTAATGCGATGATCATGATGTGAGAGCGATGTTTACTTGTTTTGGAGTTCTTCTTCATCGTCGTCGATCTTGGGATAGGTTCCTGGTCGGCAGCCTGGGCTAGCAGGGTGGATGTCATTTGAGTTACTGTTTGTGTTTCATCCGTAGTCGGATGTTGTTCTCATGTATGATGTTTGATGTATTCTTGTGGCATTTGTATGTCCTTTGTATGTATCCCCAGCTATTATGTAATGGTACGATGTAATCATATCCACCTTAAAAAAGCATTTCAATATGCGGCTCTATCCTTGGTGGGACCTTCGAGTTCCTCTCGGATAGGATCACATATTGGGCGTGACAGGTGCCGCCTTGAATTTAGCCAGGGCTGGTCACCCAAGGATCCCATTGTACGGCAATGGGAGGTCGATCTCATCAAACACAATTTTCTCAGTCCGATAGTTCAGCTCTCCTCCAAATGTCACCGACAACATGATCTTTCCCTTAGGATGACTCCTGCCAGGATTAACTCCTTGAAACATGCCGGTAACCTTCAGTTGTTTCTCTGCTATCTGAAGTTTGCTGATGACCTTCGGGGAAATCAGATTCAACCCGGCCCCACCATCAACCAACATATTTGTGACCTTGAGGTTGCGAATTGTTAGAGAGACCAACAATGGCAAACATCCTACCACAGTGGTACGGTCAAGATGGTCCTCTTAGTCAAAGATGATGGGCGTGAGCGACCATTTGAGCGGCTTCCGGGCCTCTAGCGCTGGTTCCACGTCATTGACCTCACAAGCCCACCGTTTGAGTTGGCGGTCAACCCCGTCAATGCATAGGGCGTCAGTGGCCTTCTGGAACTCCTGGTCACTGGTTTCCTCTTCATCCCCTCCATCACTCTCATCGTTCCAAGCTTCCTTATCTCGACCCCTGGCGGGTTTTCCTTGGTTCCGGAAGACTTTGGCGGGGTGATTTGCTTCACCACCCCGGCCCTTCCCGCCAGCGCTATTTTGACCTTTTTCCCTATCACGCTTCTCATATTCTGCTCTCTGCCTCTTGACAAGCTGCTCAACCTGATGACATCTTGAAGATCGTGGCCTTTGGTCTGAAGAATCTTGCAGTACCGCCCATCGCCCTTCCCGGCCTTCTCGGCAGCCGCAGCTTCCCCGTAGTCAGCACAAACGACAGCTTCCTTGCCGGGAGTTTCGGCTTTAGCCTTCTTGCTGGTACTAGGTGTGCCCGATCCTTCAACAGTCATCACCGCCTTATCCTTGCACCACTTGTTGCGCTTCTTGCTCTTCTTATGACTAGTGGATTCATCATCATCCTCTGAGTCGACATTGGTGCAATCCTCCTCTCCGGGTAGCTTCCTCCCTTCCTCCATCGGAGCACACTTGTCCACCAAGGTGTATAGCTCCTTCACAGTCTTGGAAAACCGCACGTTCATCTTGGAACGAATCCCGCGGTTGCGCACATTGGACTGGAAGGCAGCTATCACAGTTGCTCGATGGATATTCGGGATGTTCCTGTAGACTCTGCTGAACCTCTGCAAGTACTTCTTGAGAGTCTCTCCCTCTTTCTGCTGGAGAAGCTGCAAGTCGCTGGGCCGCCCCGGTTCTTGATGGCCGCCAGTGAAGGCGCCAATGAACTCATGGCACATGTCAGCCCATGATGAAATGGAGTTCTCCGGCAGGTGCATTAGCCAAGACCTCATAGTGGACTTGAGAGCCAAAGGGAATTAGTTGGGAAACACCTTCTCATCTCTTCCCCTGGCAGCTTGAACAGCGATGGTGTAGATGGTCAGAAACTCTGCCGGGTTCAGCCTCCCACAATAATTCTTGGGTATCTCTGGCTTGAATGTGCGGACGAACGGCCAACGAACTTGCCATATCTCACGAGGGAAGGCAGGGCACCCAACCTCGAAAGACAGGCACCCGCCAACCTCGAGCGCAGGCTCGTCAACGTCGGGGCCATCGCATCCATTGGCCCAACGGTGGTCGTCGTGGCCTCGCTCAATGACGACGTGTGCATCTCCCCTCCGCCGGTCCTCCGGCGTTTTCCGTTGGCCTGGGCGTGCTCGAGGGTCAGAAGAAGCCATCGAGACGTCATCGGGTTCTTGATTCTGCCGCGCTCGCGCCGGTTGCCGTGGCGGGAACTGCATCGTGGGGGTGCCCATTCCGTACGACCAGCAACGTGAGCCGTCTTCGTCGCTTGGGGAGGTCGTGGTAGGCCAACTCGCTATGAGCCCCTAGCCTTGGTGAAACCGAGCAGACTCTAGATGGGGGCACGCCACTCGTCCAACTGCACGGCCGCTGGCGGAAACCTCAGCAGCAGTTGAGCTCGCGCCATGGCCTCCATAGCAGTGCTTAGCATGGGCGATGATGATGTGGACCGCATCATTGCTCGGCTTCTAACGGTGCCAGCGGTGACAACACCATGTCATTGCTGTTGCGAGGCGGCCATCTGGATGGCATGGTGACATGGTGAAGACGCTTGAGGGCCAGCAGCTCCATTAGGCACAGTGACCTGGTCGACTTGCCCCGGGGGAGGTGCACGCGCCACGGTCGCTCCCATGGAGGGGCCGGCCGGAGGGCGGCGATTCACCCCAGACTGAGCGCCATCGATGTGGCAGTGCCCGTCGGCGAGAGGAAGGGGCGCACATGGAATAATCCCTTCACCCGTACCTAGTGGAGCATGGCCGTCGGGATGTTATTGATACTGCTCTCCTCCGGCTTGTCTCGCTCCTGCTTTGGCTACGGGGGTAGTGGTGACGGTGCCGCCTGCTCCTACCACATCCCTTGTAGCGTCCACATCCTCGGGAGCCTCCGCATCCACCGTAGCATTCGTGGTTGCGGGTCGGAGCCTTCGAGGTGGACGGGTGAGCTGAAGCGCCGGCTTTGTTCTTGGGCACCATGGTCGATGGCGCCATCGAAGATGAAGATGGCGAGGAAGATGACGCGCTGATCATGCTTTCAGGTTCGCGCAAGTGATCCCCCTACCTGGCGCGCCAAAGATGTTGCAGGAAACCATGGCCACCTATGGGACCAAAGATCCCTTGCTGGTAAGGCAGGGGAATGGCACATTGCACAAAGAGCAGAAGAACGTGGGGCAGCACGGTAGAGATCACGCGGGCAATCTTACCCAGGTTCGGTGGCGTGATGGTGGAAGAATCAGGGTGGAGCGTAGTACACTGGCCCCGTAGGGTTTCCTCAGGGCGATAGTGGTTACGCGCATATGAATGCATGGGTGTCCAACCTTCTAACCCTTTCTATGGTTGCCATGGGCCTCCTTTTATAAATTAAGGCGTCACCACAATGGCAAAGTAGTCATTATGCACTAAGATAGCAAACAGTGCTATCATACCTAACTCCACATGCTAACATGGCGCATTAAATGTGTCGCTCAATGTCACATCGTTGCTTGCCCGACAAGCCATGCCGGGCTGTTTTGCCAGCTTCACGCATGCTCGCTTGACACGCTGCAGGACGGGTGTCGTCTGTAGGTATTTCTTGTAGAAAGAGGCCTCCATGTGGCGAATGGCTGCCACTTAATCACTCTGCGGCTTAACACCGAACTGATCGACGACGTGGGTCGTGGTGGAGTGGTTGGGTGAGGTGGTTTTGCCTCCGCGAGTCCCGGCAGGCCCAGCCGGGACATCTTGGATGCTCTCATCCGGGGGCGGCCCCGTCCTCGCCAGGCTCGCCTGCCTGGCAAGGGAGGTTTTTCTCCTGTGGTATCTTGCTTCTCTGGCTTGGTCTTGGTCCTGTTGATCTGCATGTTGGTCCTTCGAAGATCTTGGTCTCTTGTACTCTGGCCTAGCCTGGTGCTGCAATCTTGCTTCCGTGCCTGTGCACAGTCTGGGCAACGGACCCTGGGAATGCATATGTCGATAGGAATGTGCCTGTGATACTCTATATGTGATTATTTACTGTGCAATAGATTTTATCAATGCAGTTTTAGACATACCGATAGGAATGCATATATTTCCTTGCTGTTAAGCCTGTTATAGCTAGCGTATGCCTCTTTTAAAGTTTTTTGATTGTTCGGTTGTCTGTAGTTAGCATATGTCCAGTTTCAAATCCTATCTTTGGTTGTTCGTAGTATGCCTTGTTTATTCCAGTTATTCACAACGTGATGTTATATATGTGCAAGTATGAATTGTGCAGTTCAATTTCATCAATACCAGTTTCAACAATACCACTATGAATGACTACATTTGGTTGCTGCATCTTGCAGTTAACACACCTTTCCATTCTTATTTAACAATAACCAGTGTACTTAGACTGGCACAATGCTAGTTTGAATGACTATGTTTGCTTGTTCTTAAACGTTAGGCCTGTTGTAGTTAACACACCTTTCCACTTGTTTTACTTTACTAGCATGCTTAAACCTGCACACTCAAGCTATCTTTTCGAGCTTATTTTGTTTGCAATGGATATATTTGGTTGATGTTTAGCCTGTTGTGCTTAACATGCCTCTCGATGTACCTACACATGAAAATTTTGGGAACGGCTGTTGTTTTCCATCGAAGTTAGTTTCATCACATGGCTTATATATACTCACTATTCAGGATATTGGTAGCTGGTACCGTATAGGCCAGGGGCTGATAAGGGACTAATCGGTGAAACGGACTTTTAACTGAATATATATGTAACCCATTTATCGTTAGGTTAACTAGGTGCATATGTAATATATCTGTGGCTACATAGCAACACGCACTGTACTTAATGTCTAAATATGCAATCCTAGGCTACATAGCAACAAGGAAGAGTGTTACCTTAATGTCCTGATGATTTCTAGATATATGTAGAAGAGCAGCAGCAACAACAACAACAACACATCCCTGTTTGGATACTCAACTTAGTTAGAGGTTAGAGTTAGTTTCTAGCTCATAACTAACCCTGAACTAACTCCATCCAAAGAGGTGTTTGGATGACAGGGTTAGATTGACAATAAAATGCACTAGGAGAACTAGCTCCAATTAGCACATCTTGGGTTGGATAGTTTTTTTGGGTGGGTTAGATGCAATTAGCTCAAACTAGCCCTCATGTTTGGATATACATTAGGGCTATTTGAGCCCAAACTAGCTCAAACTAACTCTAGCCCATGGACACAGCAGAAGTTAATTAGCCGATAATTTGGAAGGATGCAATAAACTCCTTTCGACCCATAATATAAGATGATAATTCATCTAATATGTGAGTATATTGGATGTTATAAGATATTATAAAAGAGTGTTGTACTACATCATTGTGCAATTGTTGTTTAGCATCTAATATTAACTTGGTGCTTTTAGGTACATATGCCATTGGTAAAGATCCGCACTTTGACCCTTTCTGCCTATGGGGCAATGAGATATCAATGAACCCTCATCAAGTGAGGACGCTGATAAAGATTGTTAGTAAAATGGGTCAAAAGATGGCAATTAAACTATTTGTTTACACTTTATCCAAGTCAATAGCGAACTGCGGGATGGTAAGTAAGAACTCTGCAACCTTCTTTTTACTGCCCATAATGAGTTGTGTTAGATGACAATGTCTGAATCTTTTTCCTTTGCAGTGGTTCCCAAAGCAGTTTACTCAAGATTACCTCTCAAACTACATGATTATCTAGATGTTTTCATGAAGACCGTGAAGGATGGGCGGTCGGTCATCACAAGGGGTTGGACTAGAGGTGTGCATGCCTTCTGTAGGGAGGAGGGCACAATATGGGATTCCGCTCGACCTTGTTTAGCCACCAGAATGTATTTTGCCTCTTTTTTTACCGTCTTTAATAGTACAGGTATACAACTGTGGTTCATCATTCTTTATTTGGTTCTTATGTAATTCTTGAACATATGTACCTATGAATCGAATAATGCATTGGGTGTTTAAACCTGATGGATATGAATAAAGCTATAGCATACATTCAAATTCAAATCCGGTACAATTGAAATAGCGGCAATTAAATTACCGTGAAATTATGCTCTGCAGATCGTTACGGCGAACACGGTTGGTAAAACACAAACGTTTGCGATATACAGCATAATCCAACACGGTTCACAGAGAGGAAACGTGTGCAAGCATGCACATAGTTGCCGTTTGCAAAGTGTGTGCGATGTCAGAAAATATCACAAACGGTGCGGGCAAACTAAACGTTTGTGATAGTTGCCTTATCGTACACGATTCGCAACCATGAACTGTTGCTAATGTGGTATGCACGATAAAATTTGCACCACAAAATAGCGTGTGCGATAGTTGTCGTGTACGACGATGTTACGACTGTCCGATGTTTGGTAATCCTATCCGACACTCATACGACGATCATCTAATCTTCTTAATTAGTAGCATACGGTTTGGGAAAAGCGAATGTGTGCCATTTTCTGCTTATCATACACGTTCTATAATCGTGAACCATTTGTGATGGGCCGCCCATCGTAAACGTAGCGCCACAGAATACCGACTGCGATGGAAATGTGAACACAAACGAGTAGCGAGTACTGTATATGCATCAAGGCTCCCTATCCCCGATCGTTTCTGGGTCGTGTGGGAAGGACCCCCCTATCGCAGTCACTCACTTGGCGATGGTTCCAAATGCTGTCGCAGAAAGGAGTTAAAAATCGTTTTATAGCACCTCGTTGTACCAGTGTATGTGATTGTCGTTATAAACATTATCCACCTCCGGGCCTATTATTATCTACAAAAGAAGAGAATGTGATAGTGCCTACATGCAGTTTTGAACACTACTACACGCCTATTTGGTTCGCATGATTTGTAAAATGCACCAACATGCCATCTTTGATCTGACATGATTAACACGGGCATTTGATTACAATCTAGAAAAATGTAATCTTCTTCACAAGAGGTTGGAGTGGATGAAAAATTCCCTAAGAAAACTAGTGCAGATGAATCCAAAGGAGAAATGCTTATGGATTGTAACCTTATGAATCAAGCAACCAATATGGGGTGGGGGTGTATGTCCTGAAATCATCCAAAATTCCTTCAGAAATCGTAGCACATTGTCATTGTAAACTTGGGAAAAGGTGCAAAAAATTGAACTCCCTTATGGTTAACAATTAACAGGAAAGGAACATCACCTTGATATACAGCTTCTTCAGGCACAAAAAGCATCTAAGGAAACTGACAACTTTGTCCAGGTTGGGGCCGATATGTTCTAGTGCCAAGATCTTCACTATGTGCAGAATCTGGGTGAAGCTTTTCTGGATGACAGACGAACATACATCTTCAGAACTAAAAATAATGTTGATATCAAGAAGGAGAGGTAGAAGGCGACTGTTGTACCTGAAAGTAGGAGTATTTGACAGACGAGTAGCCCACCACTGTCAATTTTGGCGCATAAATGACATTGATTCTGGTTCGACCTTGTTGATCAACTACAAGTAATCTCTCAACTGAAGGTGAATCCTCAGTGAACATATTGTGGTCCACCTTTTGTGATCTCTCGTTGCAGCACCAGCAACACAAATAAATAGTCCAGAGAGTCCTGGAGGTGCTGTGGAAGCTACTTGACCAATTCATTGCCTAAAGACGAGGGAACTCGAGTACAGTACAGCCGCGGAGTAGGCACTCCATGTCATCCTTTGGGATACAGATGGCGACGAGCTCGAGGTGCTTTAGTCGTGGCAAAAAAAGAGCGGGTGCATCATTAAGGGGGCAGAAATGGCAGTTCATGAACTTGGCGAGGCGCGGCGTGGGAGCGAAGCGGAGCGCAGACGTTGGTAGCGAGTGCATATGCCCATCATTAAAACTAAGCTCCTCGAGCTGATCTAGGGAGGGGGCTCGGAACCACTCGTCAAGCTTTGCTCGGTCCTTGCCATTGGAACGGAACTTGCCCGTGATAAGGCCTGTAATTGCACCATGGTGACTGCCGAGGATCTGGGAGAACGCATCCAAGCCATGACATCCAAATACGGGACGTGGAGGAGGTCGAGAGGGGTAGAGAGCCATAGGGGGCATCACCATCGGGAAAGGGCAGTTGTCCTCGCCCCATATTTGATTGGGAGGAGGCATATGATGACTGTCAACATATCACCGGGGAGGCTGCTGATGAAGTCTAGGCCTGCTGGAGTCGCATGCGGTTCTTTCTCGACCCGCTTCCGCTTGTTGGCAGCCTTGTACTCCACCTCGTCGGCGGCGACATAACCTTGTCTCCATATTCACGTCGTGCTCCAGTGCTTCAGCAGCCCCGGCGTCACCACTCCCTCCGATGGGGTGCTTCGGCGGCATGCTCATACACTGACGACTTAGAGGACTGAGAGCGGCGTCGAGGATGCGGGCGAAGAGAGAGGATTGTGTGTGTGGCGAGGATGGGGGTGCCGGCTTTGCGGACAGAGAGTGGCGTTGAGGATGCGGGCAGAGAGAGAGAGGAATGTGTGTGTGTCGAGGATGGCGGGTGCGGCCACTCAGGCGCTCCATTAATACGGACCAGTGGCAGCAAGGTGGGCAGCGGTCAAAGGCTGTCTCGCTTCCCGGTGTGCCTACACGGCGGACTTCTGGCATTCCTATATCATCATTTCACGAGCGAGGCGGGCGGCGGTCAAAATCAATTCTCAAGATTTGGCTACGAATTATTAACACGCATGCTTACCCTAGTCGGATTATTAGCAAAAAGATCGTTTGTACAGAACAAACAATTAATCACTAACCATAGATACCATTCAAACAATTAGTACACTACACGGATCTAACGAATCTTACTCTGATTTCATGGACTGGGTGAACATAACCAAGGGTTTCTGTTCCCAACAAAGGGGGGGGGGGCTAACATGTTTTCCATCAGAGTCGGATTCATTGCTGGAGTAGCTGTGGATGGGGTGTGCGGCCGCCTATTATGACCAGCGGATCGGGCACGCCATTAATATGGAGCAGTGGGAGCGAGGTGGGTGGCGGTCAAAGGGCTGGCTCGCCTCCCGGTGTGCCTGTTCGGCGGACTGCTGGCATGCCTACCGTCCTTTCACACAGCTACTAGCACACCCCAGGGTGAGTGCATAGCATACACGCACATGCCTCTCCCTCCCGTTCCTAGTGTCCGTCTCGTCAACTCACACATGCTCGTACGGCACACGGGACGCGTGCGCGGCACGTATTATATTGATTTTTCTTTTTTGACGATCAATTCTGCCGCTTTATTGCTTAACCGAAGCACGTCACTTACATTTTTGGTCTAATGCACACGGTTCGAATAAAGAGTTTGTTTGTGATATTGGTTTATATTTATTTATAATTTCCTATATGTAAGAAGATTATATCAAAACTTGTCTCAAATTTGAAAAAAAATATCACCGTCTATTGGTGTCCATATGACACCAATATAAGTTTCATGAATTTCAACTTAGTTTTGGATTTATTGGATTTGAAAATCAAGATTCTAGATGTTAGAAATTTCTTGCATGGGGAATAAACATGCACCCAGGGACACGTACACATTTTATTTTGCAATCCATTTTCATGCACTATCACGGGTCTCATGTAGATAAAATTTGATTTTCGCACATTTAAATCCTTGGGAAATCAATCAATGTATAAAAAATAGATAGATGTTATCTATTTTTTTGATTTTCAACACTAAACTCCTTTGGTCGCAAGTTCGCTGCGGAAAAAGTTTGACATGCATGTTTGGGCCACATGCACGCAGTTGTCCTAGGACACTCACTCGCATGGGCCGCGAGGTCGCCGTCCTGCACTATGACATGCGATGAGAGAGGTTAATTTGACCAACAAGGATGTTCATTTTTCGGTTTTTGTTATATGTACGGTAGGAGTATATATATAGTACGTGTTGAAGAGGGTGGCCGGGGGTAATACTACACATATAGTAGACTCACTCACATGCAATGCTTCCATCCATGGGCCCGCGAGGTTGTCCTCCATCACTTTGACCTAGCAAGGAAGTTTCTTTTTGGGTTATGTGGCGGTAGGAGTATATGGTACGCGTCGAAGAGGGGAGTAGGGGGCTGGGGCAGCACATATATACTACACACACGTCCTGAATTGATCTCGCTCCGTGTGGGGACTTTTCAGTTTTCGAGGCAGGTGCCGCAAAGAAGTTGTGCATATTGGGTATTAAAAACTTCAGCAACACATTGGGCCATGTGCAGACGATGGTTGTCACTCATTCGCCTGCGACGCTTCCCTCCATGGGCCCGTGAGGTCGTCGTCCATCTAATATATGACACAACAAGAAAGGTAATTTGACGAACAAGGAGGATTATTTTTGGGTTGTGTTACAGTACGTAGGAGTATATATTACGTGTCGAAGAGGGGAGGGGGCAACATATACATACTACATGTCATGAACATCGGTTCATGTGTGGGACTTAATGGTTTCCGAGGTAGGTGCCACATCAAAGTTCTGCATATATATTAGGTATTCAAACATCACAACCACACATCTCCATACATGTGTTTAGCCCACAAGCAAGCGATGGCGGTTGACCTCTAGCACTCACTCACGGGGTTATCAGCGAGATGCTTTGCCCATCTCTGTGTGCCCGCTTGGTCAGTCACTTCAACCTACAGCGATAGATGTTAATTTGACTTACAATTAGGAGGGGATTAAATTTTGGTTCGTCTTATACGGTTTGGTAAATGCAACTATACTTCGTGCGCATGTGTACGCATGAATCCCTCCCAGTGGGTTGAAGTGGGGGGGTGCGAGCACGCGACTCATCATGAACTAGATCAGTGTGGGGACTGTGCGTTTTTTGACGCATGCATGCGCCACATCCAAAATGTTGTGCTTTTAGTATTCAAACATATATGCATGCATCACGCATGTCCATACATATGTTTGGGGCACATACATGCGGTGGTTGTCTTTGGACACTCTCGCTCGCTTGGTTATCATCGACGGCCTATATATTCATAGGTCCGCGTGGACGTCCATCACTTCCACCAACAACGCGAGAGAGGTTACCTGGGTGGATTCTTCTTCTCTTGGTTCGCATTACCGTATAGTCGTACGTCGATCATGGTGAGATTCGAGACCTAAGTTCAAGGGCTCGCATACACATGAATCAAAGTTGTGCATTGGGTATATTCAAACACCACATGACACTTCATACATATGTTTGGGCACATGCACGTAGTGGTTGTCTTCAGGAACTCCCTCGCGTGGTTATCAGCGACAAGCTAGCCTATTTTGTGGGACCACGTGTGGAATGTCAATGCATGACTTTGACGCAACAAACAAGAGAGGTTATACGACCAAGGTGGTGATTCTTCTTGGTCAGTCTTACAATACGGCTTGAGATGCCCCCTCCCACCGACTCAAAGTTTGTGTGTGGGTGGGGCAATACTACTTCATACTAGATGAACCTCCATGGGGTCGGGGATGCCCGATTAATTTGTGATGCACATGTGCCACATCAAATTTGTGATTTGGTAATTTAAATATCATAGCACATCGTTTTCACACACACACACACACATGCACACGTGCGCGCACACACACAAACACTCGGGCCACCCGCAGCTGTGGTTGGTAAGTATATCACCCATCTAACACCATAAGAACACATCTGTGGGCCCGCACATGGTCCACATTTGATCGGAAGCAAATGAGGGAGGGGGATTGATGTACTCCTTTCGCTTTTGTGTTACGGTACGGTGAGATGTCAGACCTAGCTATTTGGGGGCATGCGTGAACAACTAGGATTCCCCTCCCGGCAACACGAAGTGTGCGTGTGTGTGTGTGTGTGTGTGTGTGTGTGTGTGTGTGTTTGGGGGCGGGGCTAGCAATAATAAGATGCACTTTGTGTGACAAGTGCCACACCAAAGTTGTGCATTGGGTATTTGAACATCAAACCACCCTTTTCATACATATAATTGGTCCACAGGCAAGTGCGTTCGTGTTCTGACCCTTTTCATACACTTTAATTGGACCACGAGGAGGAGCCAATCTTTGACAAGTGAGGAAACCCATGATTTATTATCTCAAACCCCTTTTGTAGTGAGAACCTACTAGTATTTATCGCTATATTTGGTTGTTTGCATTATGGCTTGTTTATTTCTACGGTTTATGGTTGTTCGGTTGTTTGTAGTTAGCATATGTCCAGTTTCAATTGCCATCTTTCCTTGTTGGTAGTATGCCTTGTTTATTTCAGCTATTAACAGTGTGAAATGTGCAGTTCAATTTCATCAATACCAAATTTAACAATAGCTCTATGAATGACTATATTTGGTTGCTGTTAATTAAGCATGTTGTACTCCCTCCGAATCTTTTTAGTTCGCATATAAGATTTTTCTAAAGTCAAGCCTCGTAAAGTTTGAACAACTTTATAGAACAAAATACCAACATTCACAATATGAAATAAATATCAGTACATGTATCATGGCTTAAATTTTCATATTGTATAACTTTAGCGTGGTAGATGTTGATATTTTTTCATGTAAATAAGGTCAAACTTTGTGAAATTTGACTTTAGAAAATTCTTATATGGAGAGTAAAAAGGACCGGAGCGAGTATTGAACACACCTTTCCATTTTATTTAACAATGGCACTGTTTGGATACACTAACTTAGCTAGAGGTTAGAATTAGTTTCTAGCTCATGACAGTTAAAAGGGAGAGAGAGATTGGTGGAATAGTTGATTGTATTGCTTGAGCGTCGTGGCCATATATATAGCAGTACATGGTCATCTTGGAGTACAAGTCAAGGTAGAATAAATCCTATGCTATCCTACTTTTCCTAAATAACAATGACTAACCCTGAACTAACTCTAGCCAAAGAGGTGTTTGGATGACAGTGTTAGATTGACAATAAATGCACTAGGAGAACTAGCCCCAATCAGCACCTCTTGGGTGGGATAGTTGTTTTGGGTGGGTTTGACACAACTAGCTCAAACTAGCCCTCATGTTTGGATACTTTAGGGCTATTTGAGCCCAAACTAGCTCAAACTAACTCGAACCCATGGATCCAAACAGGGCCAATAACTAGTCTACTTAGACCTGCACAATACAAGTTTGAATGACTATGTTTGCTTGTTTTTAAATATTAGGCATGTTGCAGTTAATAACTCATCTTTCCACTTCTTGTTTTTAAATATTAGGTTTTTAACAATTTGGTCTTCCACATGTAGGTTGTCAGAGGTTTTGATCCACTGTTTGACCCTTTTTGCATATGTGGAACTGAGTTGTCCATGAATATCTGTCAAGTCAAGAAACTCAGAAAGATTGTTACAATAAAGAAATTAGCGACAAAAAACAACAAGATCTTTGTCTGCACAGTGAAGAAGACATCAGTCCATTACGAGATGGTACTAATTGTTATACCTTGTCTTTTTAATTCCTTTGCGCCATTTCAAATCTACAGAAGATATTTATGCATATTGTCGTGGAACTGTCACGGCAGATGTCCTAGTGTGAGGACTTAGTCGTGGAGCCATCGCAACGAGATTAGCTAAAAGGGGCTAATTAGGACAAAGGACATGAGGAGTTTATACTGGTTCGGCCTCTTGCGGTGAAGGTAAAAGCCTAATCCAGTTTGAGGTGGTATTGCTAGGGTTTCGATGACCAGGGAGCAAATACGCTTAACCTGGCTCTCGATCTGTTGTTTCTTGTCCCTAAACCGCCACCGGGTCGTCCCTTTATATACATAGGTTGACGACCCGTGGTTCACAAAATCCCGGCCTGCTCATAAACGTGTCCGGCTCGGTATCTACTCTTTCCTATCTTACAACACAAATCATATACCTATGGCGGTTTACATCTATGGGCCCTAACCCGCCTATGGCTTTGGGCCTTCTTATTATGTCTCCTTCGTAAGTCGCCATCTTCTATGTCTTCATTGGCTTCAATACTGGTAAATCATCATGACCATAACCCGGCCCCTCCTGGGCGGTTTATACTCAGTAGTTATACCCCCAACATTAGTCCCCAGGTTAATTTGAACTTGTTCATGTCAATCTTCAACACTTAGGAAAAATCCCTCCTTCATTACCTTCGCGAAACTTATAACTCACCATGACGTCACCATCCGGAATCATGATAACCCGCCGTGACATCACCTGCCATTAATTCTACAAAGCCAACATCTTTAATGTATCTCCTTATTTTAACTGAATCCCCGAAAATCGAGGCGTCTGCACGGTTACAGATCCGTTTTTCGACCTCCTCGATTCCCGCGCTGGCCACATATCCATTCGCCTTATAAATAGGGCCGGGGGTCCCTTTCACTCCCCCCTCGTGCCTCTTCGTCTCGTCTTCTTCCTTGAGACACCCTAGCACTCGAGCTCAGCCGCCGCCGTTGACCCTCGCCTCTGCTTCATCAACGGCCGTTGCATCAACTTTTTCAGACCAGATTCTACTCGCGCGCCTCTTCCACTCAACAGCCTCGGTAAGTTCTTCCACCTCCCCTCCGTAGATCTCACTAGGGTTCGAACGTACCAATAGAAGCTTAGTGCTATTCTTCACCTGTTCTTCACCGTAGCATGAATGGCAGATTCAAACTTAATATTTTTTTGTGCGGCAATGGCCGTAGCCCTTTTTTCTCATCAGATCATCTCCTTTTTAGATAGAAAATCCAATCTGGAACTTCATAAACTGTTCAAGTTCCAATATTTAGGTCTGAATATATTGTCATTTTCTGACAAGCAGTAGATCCGAAATTGTGATATCAATATGTGAATGTTGTTTTTCATCACTTACTCATTTTCCAACTTCAGATCTATGCTTTCAATATCTGTGTAGGCGGTTCAACTCAGAAAATAATAACCCGCTAGGTACCATTACTCCCCTCTTAAACCGCCAATTGCTCATCTCTGCAACTTGATAACACCAATCTCCGATTTAAAATTTTTGCATGCTTCGGCTCCTTTCTGCCTTTTAACCTTTAGCGGATTAATCATGAATCTGAAACCGGCACAAACCTTCTTCCAGGTTATCAAATAAATGGCCAAGTCCTTTTATTCCTGCAACTGGATTCAATCCCGGGTTACAGAAGAAAGGCTAAACGGGTTTGTTGCCACTCGCGCTTTAGCCAAAAAGGAAGTCATCCAATGGAGAGTCCCTGGTCCGGAAAATCCCCCTGAACCCCAGGAAGGGGAAGTGGTCATTTTTGCTGATCATCTGACTCGAGGATTTAGCCCTCCTGGATCAAAAAATTTCCGTGATGTGCTTCATTTCCTCCAACTTCCCCCTCAAGATATTGGACCGAACTCTGTATCCAATATTTGCAACTTTCAAGTGTTCTGTGAAGCTTACCTGCAAGAGGAGCCCATGGTCGAACTATTCAGAGATTTCTACTATTTAAACCGCCGTACAGAATTTGTGGACAGGCCCAATACTAAACTTGGCGGGGTGTCGATCCAAAAGAGGAAAGATGTCAGCTTCCCTCATGCTAACCATCATAGCCATCCCAAAGACTGGAATCAAACTTGGTTCTATTGCCGAGACACATCTCCAGGTGGTTAGAATCCTCTGTTGGGTTACCGTGCTCACCGGCTTAGCAGTACACACCCACTCCCCCAAAGACTCGGTGCAAAGGAATGAGCCAAATATGCACCACAGCTTTCAAAGCTCAGAGCCTTTGTGGCAAACGGTTTAACAGACGTTGATTTCGTCCGTTGGTGGGTGTCTTGGAGTATTTTACCCTTAAGCCGTCGCCCCGGCTTAATGTGTGAACATACAGGGGACTTGAAAGATCCTCAACGCCACATTGACATTCAGTTGACTGACGCTGAAGTTACTGAAGCTGTTAAGAAAATGCTGGATATACCGGTGGCCGAGTGCAGCAAAACAGGACTTAGTCCTTTCTGTGCTGTAAATAAACCGCAAGCTGTAAGAATTGCTCAACTCCAGCTTAATCCATATTCTTAATACTCCCTTATGATCTTTTGAACATTTAACAGGGCGACGATCCATTCTAGAAAAGGAAGCCGCGGGATAAACCGACCAAGACAGCTCGCCCAAAAACCAAGGTCCACAAGAAGCCCGCCAAGAAGAAAGCTGCCAAGTTGAACATTGACGATGACAATGATAAACCGGAGTCAGAGGTAGAACTTGATTCACTTGGCTCCTTTTTCATACATCTCATTGACAATGATTGTTATCAGGACGACGGGGAGGCTAGCCACGCAAGTGACATAGAGGTAATTATTCTCTCATCTGGTTCAGAACCTCTGCCCACAAAGAAAACCCGACGAACAAGCCGAAAAGTAAGATTTTCTCACCCCCTAGCTCACTTGGATCCAAACTTTCTTTTGAAGAAAAAGCAACACGAAGCTCGCCGCACATCCCGGCATAGCGGACATGTGGTAACTTCTTCCGGTTTACCGAACACGCCGGTTCGTAAATGCCGCCCAGAGGTCTCTTACACTTCTAACACATGTTATCCTAGGGCGGGGTATTTTCGACAACCTCTTAATCCGTCTGATTCAAATTATCAGGGAACTTCTCATTCTTCCTCTGGCGAGTCAACAGGAACACAAATTCCAACCCTCAAAATTGTTCCTGGGTGAGCACATTTAATTGATCCTTTATACCTTATGCTTGATCATTATACTAACCTATTTCTTGCGTCTTATTTTCAGAGCCAATGCCAGACCCAGCAAAAAGGCCATATCGAATAATCCGGTTAATGATTCCAATCCATCTAAACCGGAAAGGACCATGGAACCTTCTAATCCAAATACTGAAGCTATTCTTGATGATCCACCACCGCAAGATCATGAAATTGAAGTTGAACATATGGAAGTCGATCTGATGATTCATGATGATAAACCGCCAAGCCCAACTAAAGTTGCTGATGACAACAGTGACGATGTTATGGTTACTAGCGTTAGTTATACTGCCCGAGGCAACCCCACTGTCTTGTCCAAACATAGTGTCAAAGAAGAATTTTCTGCTGTTGACAAAGGCAAGTGGAAGGAAGACTTGGAAAGCTATGCCCACCTCAGCGCCCAAGATATCCATTCGGGGTTTTTAGACCGTTTGTACACAAGCTGTGACTATGAAGCCGGTTTACTGAACATGATGAAGGAGCGATATGAGGTAAATGCTGTTAACTCTGCATGAATATTCTTCCCTTAGCCGCCAAGTTTACTGGACATATAAGAATAGAATGTTCTGCAAACTTCCAAGAACCGTATAGATCATCTCCAGTAGCCCCCAAGGGCCGGTTTATAATATCAATATGAACCGGGACTAGTAAAACAACAACTCTTCAATTTTGCCTATCTAGCCCCTAAGGGCCGGTTTATACATTCAAGATGAACCGGGACTTTAAAATATCAACCCTTCAATTTTTCCTCTGTAGCCCCCAAGGATTGACTTAACCAATATGTTAAGTTGGGACTAATGATGCTGTAAACCTCAAAATGCGTGTTTTAGGACCTTTGTAAACCGGTTGATCACCGAACTGATAGCGGAAGAAGAATCCATAGTTTTAGTCGGAGCAAATATGCATTAGCCCCCAAGTGCCAAGAATAATACTTGTATTGAGCTTGGGACTTGTAAACAAATTTGATAAGAAGCAATAGACATTAGCCCCCAAGTGCCAAGTATATTACTTGTTATGTGCTTGGGACTTTGAATATGCACTGTCAACTCACAAATTGCATGTCTCTTGTAGGCTGAGCTTATCAAGAAGGAATCCCAAATCGCCGACCTTCAAGAAAATATCAAATGTCAACAAGCAGAGACTTGCAAGGCCAAGGAGGAAATGACCAGTACCTTAGCAGCTCTGGAAAAACTGAAGGGGAGCTTCAAGAACGAGCGGGCAGGCTGGGATATAGAAAAGTCAACTCTGCTGAAGAGGGCTGAGGACGCTGAAGCGGCCCTTAATCCGGTAGCAGAGGAGCTGACTGGCTTGAAGCGGCAAATAAATGCCATGACTACTGCTGTTTTCGTAAATAGCTTCTTCATAAGCTTTAAACATGTATTATCTAGGAAGCTGCGGGTTTATAGATGTTTTGTATGATGCAGGAACACGCGTTGTTCATCTTGGCTCAGATATGCAGAAAAAACTGAAAGCCGTCTATACACTTATAGAGCAGTTGTATATTGGCGTACAATGGGTTATCTGCACAGCTTCCCATAACAAACCGCCCCCAACCTTGATCAAGGAGACGTTGGAAAGGCTAGCGATGATGCCTACCCGGCTTGAAGAACTAAAGAAATCAACCGCCAAGGCCGGTGCTCTTACTGCACTAACTCGGGCCAAAGCATGGATATCGAATCTTGATCCGGCTGATTTGGGAAACGGCTATCCGAGCATAAAAGAGGACGGGTCAAACTTTGATAATGATGACCTCAGAGCCTTGACGAGGGAAATGGGCCCATTGGCCAGCAAATTCGTTGACGAGACCGATCTGTCACATTATCAGTCGATTCATGATGCCAACAACAAGAGATTTAATGCGCCAACTTATGATGCTCCAAATCTTATTCCTCAAATCCATAAGCATACTTATGCCCCTGATGTTGATCCCTCCACACTTATAAGTGATGAAGCTGTATTCAAAGCCTTAACTAGGATCGATTGGACAACCATTGACTTCCAGCCACTGGGTGGAGAAGAGGACGATGAACCAGCGCTGGATGAGCCGCAACCTTCAAGTCAACCCGGCCAAGATTCATAAACCGGGGACCGGTTTAGCATCGGCTTTCTGCAAGACTTGTTGAAAACAATTATTCTTTTGGGCACCGAACGACTCGTAATAGGCTAGCTTAAACTCTTGATCTGCTATGCCATCGTGCATATTTACTTTGCATGACACTCCTAATCCGCCATGTTAAGATATGCCATGTATGCGCATGATATTAGCAACTGTGAATCTGTTCCTGCATCTAGCAGCTTAAAAGTGCCCTGGTGGTTTACCACTAGACGGGTTATAATGACCAATATAAAACCATGGGAAACTAACATAGTTTATAACCAAGGTTGGACTTCAGAATAACCATATATAATTAAAATATATCATACCTGTGATATTTGATCACACTGTTGGTTTACCAAGCCAGTGTAATAAGGGTGATAACCCAAAATTTGAGCACTGGTAATTACCATAGATTGTTGGTTTATGAACAAGACCAGGCCGGGTTAATAAACGCCGGATGTTATCGTATCTCATACTGGCGACTTATAGTGAAAAGCCAGACCGGGTTAATAAACACCGGTGAATTACAATCATAAAGCATTATAAGCCTCGTCAAATAAACCTCAAAAGATTTGTCAAATAAAGACAACAAAAAACGAGGCTTTTCATGGGCTGCCAAGCCGAAAATTGAGAGCTTTCACGGGCTGCACAGCCCACTGAGTTAAACCTATATACAAACCTTATAAGATGGACCTCACAAAACCAATCGCCGTTTTAGCTTTGACAAGTTCAGGGTCTGCATAAGATTGACTTGTCAAACATTCGGCGGGTCATTCCAGGATTACCTGGGCGGAGTGACTTACTTAAAAAGGCAAGATAACCTGGGTTTTTAGGTGAATACACCTGGCTTCCAAGCCTAGCTTTTAAGCCTATTACAAGGGTTATAAAAACTCTTTGTTCTTTAGAACAAAAGAGCCCCCAAGCAATATTTTGAGCTGTGCTCAAGGGGTACCTATGTTTGAGTTGTGCTTTTGCAACAGACTCTCTTTGGTCCCTTTAACCTGGGTAGCAAGCCCCCAAGTTTTTTTCATATGTGCGGCCTATAAGCCGGATCAAAGGGTAATCATAACTTTGCTGTATAAAGCAGAAGCCCCCAAGTAACCAAAGTCTCATTATTTAATAAGAGAAAACAACAGAGGCCCTGCTTTAGCAGGGATGCCGGTTTATTATATTGATCATAATATATACATTGTCAAAATATGTACATCAGAAGAGCCAGTGGCTCAGGTGTAGTAGGGCCGAAGAGGCGCAATATTCCACGGCCGGTGGGTCTCCTACTCCGACTTACGTGAGTCTTTGTGCTCTCGAACATCGATAACGTAGTAGGACCCATTGTTGAGATTCTTACTGACCACAAAAGGTCCTTCCTAAGGTGGGGATAACTTGTGCATATCAGTCTAATCCTGGATGAACCGGAGCACCAGATCGCCTTCTTGAAAAGTTCTGGTTTTAACCCGGCGGCTGTGGTAACGGCACATATCTTGCTGGTAAATCGCTGAACGAGCCGCCGCTATGTCACGCTCCTCATCTAACAGGTCAAGTGCTTCCTGACATGCTTTTTCATTGTCAGCTTCAACATAAGCCGCCACACGAGGTGAGTCGTGACGGATGTCACTAGGGAGAACCGCCTCTGCTCCGTAAACCATGAAGAAAGGGTTGTAACCCGTAGATCTGTTGGGGGTGGTATTAATGCTCAATAACACGGAAGGTAACTCCTCTACCCAACAACCATAAGCAGGGGCTTGATGTCTCTCAAGATCTCTTGATTGGCTCTCTCAGCTTGACCATTAGATTGGGGGTGAGCCACTGATGATACATCAAGCCGGATATGCTCATGTTGACAGAATTCTTTCATAGCACCCTTGGAGAGATTATTGCCATTGTCTGTTATAATGCTGTGTGGAAAGCCAAAACGGAAGATCTTGAATCGAACCGCCGTTGCTGCATCACACTTACTGACCGGCTCTGCCTCTGCCCACTTAGCGAACTTATTAACGGCCACCAAAAGGTGGGTCTTCTTATCCTTGGACCTCTTAAAAGGCCCAACCATATCTAGCCCCCATACTGCAAACGACCAAGTAATTGGAATCATCCTCAATTCTTGAGCCGGTACATGGGCTCGTCGTGAAAATTTCTGACATCCGTCACATTTACTGACCAGATCCTCGGCATCACCATGAGCCGTCAGCCAATAAAATCCATGACGAAAAGCCTTGTCCATAAGAGACTTAGAGCCAGCATGGTCGCCACAATCTCCTTCATGAATCTCGCACAGAATCTCATAGCCTTCTTCAGGTGAAACACAACGTTGAAACGCCTCTGTGACACTGCGATGATGTAGCTCCCCACTGACAATAGTCATTGACTTGAATCGCCGGGTTATTTGCCTGGCCAAAGTTTCATCCTCAGGTAAATCGCCCCGGGTCATATAAGCCAAATATGGAACCGTCCAATCAGGGATTACATGAAGAGCTGCCACCAACTGAGCTTCCGGGTCAGGAATAACCAAATCCTCCTCTGTAGGTAACTTGACTGACGGGTTATTCAAAACGTCAAGAAAGACATTAGGTGGCACTGTTTTACGTTGAGAACCCAATCGGCTTAAGGCATCAGCCGCTTCATTTTTCCGCCGATCAACATGCTCAACCTGATAACCCTTGAAGTGACCAGCAATAACATCCACTTCTCATCGATAAGCCGCCATGAGTGGATCCTTGGAATCCCAAGTACCAGAGACTTGTTGAGCCACCAAATCTGAGTCACCAAAGCACCTTACCCGGCTTAAGTTCATCTCCTTAGCCATCCGAAGACCGTGGAGCAAGGCCTCATATTCAGCTGCATTGTTAGTGCAAGGGAACATCGAACGGAAAACATAACAAAATTTATCACCTCGAGGGGAAGCGAGCACAACTCCAGCCCCCGAGCCCTCCAATTGCCTGGACCCATCAAAGTGGATAGTCCAATATGTGTTATCTGGCTTCTCCTCAGGCATCTGCAGCTCTGTCCAGTCATTGATGAAATCCACTAACGCCTAAGACTTTATGGCCGTGCGAGGCATATATTTCAAACCATGTGGACCAAGCTCAATGGCCCACTTGGCTATCCGACCTGTGGCCTCTCTGTTCTGAATAATATCCCCTAAAGGAGCAGAACTAACCAAAGTGATGGGATGACCCCAAAAAATATTGCTAAAGCTTCCGACTGGCCATGAACACCCCATATACAAGGTTCTGCCAGTGCGGATACCTCTGCTTGTACTCAATAAGCACCTCGCTGATGTAGTAAACCGGCCTTTGAACCAGATATTCCTTGCCTGCCTCCTTTTGTTCCACCACAATAGCCACACTGACGGCCACATACAACAACAATGGCTCTTTATCAACAGGAGCAGCCAGAACGGGCGGCTCAGCCAGTTGCTTCTTCAAGTCCCCAAACGTTGCATTAGTGGCATCACTCCAAGCAAATTTATCTGCCTTTTTCATTATCTGATATAGAGGGATAGCCTTCCCTCCCAACCGGCTTATGAACCGGCTTAACGCCGCAATACGACCCGCCAGACGTTGTACATCATTGACACACGCCGGTTTAGCCAGAGAAGTGATGGCTTTGATCTTTTCCGGATTAGCTTCAATGCCCCTGTTAGACACCAGATAGCCTAAGAGCTTGCTTGCTGGTACACCAAAGACACACTTGGCCGGGTTAAGCATCATCTGATAAACTCGGAGATTAGCAAAGGTTTCCTTCAAGTCGTCTATCAATGTCTCCCTCTTTTTGGATTTCACCACAATATCATCAAATTAAGCATGAACATTGCGCCCAATCTGATTATGAAGGTGTTGGGGAACGTAGTAATTTCAAAAAAATTCCTACGCACACGCAAGATCATCGTGATGTATAGCAACGAGAGGGGAGAGTATTGCCACGTACCCTCGTAGACCGAAAGCGGAAGCGTTTAACACAACGTGGTTGATGTAGTCGTACGTCTTCACGATCCGACCGATCAAGTACCGAACGCACGGCACCTCCGAGTTCAGCACATGTTCAGCTCGATGACGTCCCTCGAACTCCGATCCACCCGAGTGTTGAGCAAGAGTTTCGTTAGCACGACGGCGTGGTGACAATGATGATGTTCTACCGATCCAGGGCTTCGCCTATGCACCGCTACGATACTATCGAGGTGTAATATGGTGGAGGGGGGGTACCGCACACGGCTAAGAGATCAATGATCAATTGTTTGTTTAGAGGTGCCCCCCTGCCCCCGTATATAAAGGAGCAAGGGGGATTCGGCCGGCCAAGGGGAGAGGCGCGCCAGGAGGAGTCCTACTCCTACCGGGAGTAGGACTCCCCCCTTTTCCATGTTGGACTAGGAGAGAGAGGGGGAAGAGGTGGAGGGGAGGAAGGAAAAGGGGGGGGGGCGCCGCCCCCCTCTCCTTGTCCTATTCGGACTGGGGGGGAGGGGCGTGCGGCCCTGCCCTGGCCTCCTCTCCTCTCTTCCACCTAGGCCCACTAAGGCCCATTAAGTTACCGGGGGGTTCCGGTAACCTCCCGGTACTCTGGAAAAATCCCGATTTCACCCGGAACACTTCCGATATCCAAACATAGGCTTCCAATATATCAATCTTTATGTCTCGACCATTTCGAGACTCCTTGTTATATCCGTGATCACATCCGGGACTCCGAACAACCTTCGGTATATCAAAACATATAAACTCATAATATCACTGTCATCGTAACGTTAAGCGTGCGGACCCTACGGGTTCGAGAACTATGTAGACATGACTGAGACACCTCTCCGGTCAATAACCAATAGCGGAACTGGATGCTCATATTGGTTCCCACATATTCTACGAAGATCTTTATCGGTCAGACCGCATAACAACATACGTTATTCCCTTTGTCATCGGTATGTTACTTGCCCGAGATTCGATCGTCGGTATCTCGATACCTAGTTCAATCTCGTTACCGGCAAGTCTCATTACTCATTCAGTAATACATCATCCCGCAACTAACTCATTAGTCACAATGCTTGCAAGGCCTATAGTGATGTGTATTACTGAGTGGGCCCAGAGATACCTCTCCGACAATCGGAGTGACAAATCCTAATCTCGAAATACGCTAACCCAACAAATACCTTTGGAGACACCTGTAGAGCACCTTTATAATCACCCAGTTATGTTGTGACGTTTGGTAGCACACAAAGTGTTCCTCCGGTAAACGGGAGTTGCATAATCTCATAGTCATAGGAACATGTATAAGTCATGAAGAAAGCAATAGCAACATACTAAACGATCGAGTGCTAAGCTAATGGAATGGGTCAAGTCAATCACATCATTCTCCTAATGATGTGATCCCGTTAATCAAATGACAACTCATGTCTATGGCTAGGAAACATAACCATCTTTGATCAACGAGCTAGTCAAGTAGAGGCATACTAGTGACACTCTGTTTGTCTATGTATTCACACAAGTATTATGTTTCCGGTTAATACAATTCTAGCATGAATAATAAACATTTATCATGATATAAGGAAATAAATAATGACTTTATTATTGCCTCTAGGTCATATTTCCTTCAGTCTCCCACTTGCACTAGAGTCAATAATCTAGATTACACAGTAATGATTCTTACACCCATGGAGTCTTGGTGCTGATCTTGTTTTGCTCGTGGAAGAGGCTTAGTCAACGGGTCTGCAACATTCAGATCCGTATGTATCTTGCAAATTTCTATGTCTCCCACCTGGACTAAATCCCGGATGGAATTGAAGCGTCTTTGATGTGCTTGGTTCTTTTGTGAAATCTGGATTCCTTTGCTAAGGCAATTGCACCAGTATTGTCACAAAAGATTTTCATTGGACCCGATGCACTAGGTATGACACCTAGATCGGATATGAACTCCTTCATCCAGACTCCTTCATTTGCTGCTTCCGAAGCAGCTATGTACTCCGCTTCACACGTAGATCCCGCCATGACACTTTGCTTAGAATTGCACCAACTGACAGCTCCACCGTTCAATGTAAACACGTATCCGGTTTGCGATTTAGAATCGTCCGGATCAGTGTCAAAGCTTGCATCAACGTAACCATTTACGATGAGCTCTTTGTCACCTCCATAAACGAGAAACATATCCTTAGTCCTTTGCAGGTATTTCAGGATGTTCTTGACTGCTGTCCAGTGATCCACTCCTGGATTACTTTGGTACCTCCCTGCTAAACTTATAGCAAGGCACACATCAGGTCTGGTACACAGCATTGCATACATGATAGAGCCTATGGCTGAAGCATAGTGAACATCTTTCATCTTCTCTCTATCTTCTGCAGTGGTCAGGCATTGAGTCTTACTCAATCTCACACCTTTTAATACAGGCAAGAACCCTTTCTTTGCTTGATCCATTTTGAACTTCTTCAAAACTTTGTCAAGGTATGTGCTTTGTGAAAGTCCAATTAAGCGTCTTGATCTATCTCTATAGATCTTGATGCCCAATATATATGCCGCTTCACCGAGGTCTTTCATTGAAAAACTCTTATTCAAGTATCCCTTTATGCTATCTAGAAATTCTATATCATTTCCAATTAGCAATATGTCATCCACATATAATATCAGAAATGCTACTGAGCTCCCACTCACTTTCTTGTAAATACAGGCTTCTCCAAAAGTCTGTATAAAACCAAATGCTTTGATCACACTATCAAAGCGTTTATTCCAACTCCGAGAGGCTTGCAACAGTCCATAAATGGATCGCTGGAGCTTTCACACTTTGTTCGCTCCCTTTGGATCGACAAAACCTTCTGGTTGCATCATATACAACTCTTCTTCCAGAAATCCATTTAGGAATGCAGTTTTGACATCCATTTGCCAAATTTCATAATCATAAAATGCGGCAATTGCTAACATGATTCGGACAGACTTGAGCATCGCTACGGGTGAGAAAGTCTCATCGTAGTCAATCCCTTGAACTTGTCGAAAACCTTTCGCAACAAGTCGAGCTTTATAGACAGTAACATTACCGTCAGCGTCAGTCTTCTTCTTGAAGATCCATTTATTTTCAATGGCTTGCCGATCATCAGGCAAGTCAACCAAAGTCCATACTTTGTTCTCATACATGGATCCCATCTCAGATTTCATGGCTTCAAGCCATTTGCGGAATCTGGGCTCACCATCGCTTCTTCATAGTTTGTAGGTTCGTCATGGTCTAGTAACATAACCTCCAGAACAGGATTACCATACCACTCTGGTGCGGATCTTAATCTGGTTGACCTACGAGGTTCAGTAATAACTTGATCTGAAGTTTCATGATCATTATCATTAACTTCCCCACTAATTGGCGTAGGTGTCGCAGAAACTGGTTTCTGTGATGATCTACTTTCCAGTAAGGGAGCAGGTACAGTTACCTCATCAAGTTATACTTTCCTCCCACTCAATTATTTCGAGAGAAACTCCTTCTCTAGAAAGGATCCATTCTTAGCAACGAATGTCTTGCCTTCGGATCTATGATAGAAGGTGTACCCAACAGTCTCCTTTGGGTATCCTTTGAAGACACATTTCTCCGATTTAGGTTCGAGCTTATGAGGTTGAAGTTTCTTCACATAAGCATCGCAACCCCAAACTTTAAGAAACGACAACTTTGGTTTCTTGCCAAACCATAGTTCATAAGGCGTCGTCTCAACGGATTTCGATGGTGCCCTATTTAGAGTGAATGCAGCCGTCTCTAAAGCATAACCCCCAAATGATAGCGGTAAATCGGTAAGAGACATCATAGATCGCACCATATCTAGTAAAGTACGATTATGACGTTCGGACACACCATTACATTGTGGTGTTCCGGGTGGCATGAGTTGCGAAACTATTCCGCATTGTTTCAAATGTAGGCCAAACTCGTAACTCAAATATTCTCCTCCACGATCTGATCGTAGAAACTTTATTTTCTTGTTACGATGATTTTCAACTTCGCTCTGAAATTCTTTGAACTTTTCCAAATGTTTTAGACTTATGTTTCATTAAGTAGATATACCCATATCTGCTCAAATCATCTGTGAAGGTGAGAAAATAACGATATCCGCCACGAGCCTCAATATTCATCGGACCACATACATCTGTATGTATGATTTCCAACAAATTAGTTGCTCTCTCCATAGTTCCGAAGAACGGTGTTTTAGTCATCTTGCCCATGAGACACGGTTCGCAAGTACCAAGTGATTCATAATCAAGTGATTCCAAAGGTCCATCATTATGGAGTTTCTTCATGCGCTTTACACCGATATGACCTAAACGGCAGTGCCACAAATAAGTTGCACTATCATTATCAACTCTGCATCTTTTGGCTTCGACATTATGAATATGTGTGTCACTACTACCGAGATTCATTAAAAATAGACCACTCTTCAAGGGTGCATGACCATAAAAGATATTACTCATATAAATAGAACAACCATTATTGTCTGATTTAAATGAATAACCATCTCGCATCAAACAAGATCCAGATATAATGTTCATGCTTAACGCTGGCACCAAATAACAATTATTTAGGTCTAATACTAATCCCGAAGGTAGATGTAGAGGTAGCGTGCCGACGGCGATCACATCGACTTTGGAACCGTTTCCCACGCGCATCGTCACCTCGTCCTTGGCCAGTGTTCGCTTAATCCGTAGTCCCTATTTCGAGTTGCAAATATTAGCAACAGAACCAGTATCAAATACCCAGGTGCTACTGCGAGCTCTGGTAAGGTACACATCAATAACATGTATATCACATATACCTTTGTTCACCTTGCCATCCTTCTTATCCGCCAAATACTTGGGGCAGTTCCGCTTCCAGTGACCAGTCTGCTTGCAGTAGAAGCACTCAGTTTCAGGCTTAGGTCCAGATTTGGGTTTCTTCTCCTGAACAGCAACTTTCTTGCTGTTCTTCTTGAAGTTCCCCTTCTTCTTCCCTTTGCCCTTTTCTTGAAACTAGTGGTCTTATTGACCATCAACACTTGATGCTCCTTTTTGATTTCTACCTCCGCTGCCTTTAGCATTGCGAAGAGCTCGGGAATTGTCTTATTCATCCCTTGCATGTTATAGTTCATCACGAAGCTCTTGTAGCTTGGTGGCAGTGATTGAAGAATTCTGTCAATGACGCTATCATCCGGAAGATTAACTCCCAGTTGAATCAAGTGATTGTTATACCCAGAAATTTTGAGTATATGCTCACTGACAGAACTATTCTCTTCCATCTTGCAGCTGTAGAACTTATTGGAGACTTCATATCTCTCAATCCGGGCATTTGCTTGAAATATTAACTTCAACTCCTGGAACATCTCATATGCTCCATGACGTTCAAACCGTCGTTGAAGACCCGGTTCTAAGCCGTAAAGCATGGCACACTGAACTATCGAGTAGTCATCAGCTTTGCTCTGCCAGACGTTCATAACCTCTGGTATTGCTCTTGCAGCAGGCCTGGCACCCAGCGGTGCTTCCAGGACGTAATTCTTCTGTGTAGCAATGAGGATAATCCTCAAGTTACGGACCTAGTCCGTATAATTGCTACCATCATCTTTCAACTTTGCTTTCTCAAGGAACGCATTAAAATTCAACGGAACAACAGCACGGGCCATCTATCTACAATTAACATAGACAAGCAAGATACTATCAGGTACTAAGTTCATGATAAATTTAAGTTCTATTAATCATATTACTTAAGAACTCCCACTTAGATAGACATCCCTCTAATCATCTAAGTGATTACGTGATCCAAATAAACTAAACCATAACCGATCATCACGTGAAATGGAGTAGTTTTCAGTGGTGAACATCACTATGTTGATCATATCTACTATATGATTCACGCTCGACCTTTCGGTCTCAGTGTTCCGAGGCCATATCTGCATATGCTAGGCTCGTCAAGTTTAACCTGAGTATTCTGCGTGTCCAAAACTGGCTTGCACCCGTTGTAGATGGACGTAGAGCTTATCACACCCGATCATCACGTGGTGTCTGGGCACGACGAACTTTGGCAACGGTGCATACTCAGGGAGAACACTTTTATCTTGAAATTTAGCGAGAGATCATCTTATAGTGCTACCGTCAATCAAAGCAAGATAAGATGCATAAAAGATAAACATCACATGCAATCAATATAAGTGATATGATATGCCCATCATCATCTTGTGCTTGTGATCTCCATCTCCGAAGCACCGTCATGATCACCATCATCACCGGCGCGACACCTTGATCTCCATCATAGCATCGTTGTCGTCTCGCCAACTATTGCTTCTACGACTATCGCTACCACTTAGTGATAGAGTAAAACAATTACATGGCGATTGCATTGCATACAATAAAACGACAACCATATGGCTCCTGCCAGTTGCCGATAACTCGGTTACAAAACATGATCATCTCATACAATAAAATTCAGCATCATGTCTTGACCATATCACATCACAACATGCCCTGCAAAAACAAGTTAGACGTCCTCTACTTTGTTGTTGCAAGTTTTACGTGGCTGCTACGGGCTTAGCAAGAACCGTTCTTACCTACGCATCAAAACCACAACGATAGTTTGTCAAGTTGGTGCTGTTTTAACCTTCGCAAGGACCGGGCGTAGCCACACTCAGTTCAACTAAAGTGAGAGAGACAGACACCCGCCAGTCACCTTTAAGCAACGAGTGCTCGCAACGGTGAAACCAGTCTCGCGTAAGCATACGCGTAAAGTCGGTCTTGGCCGCTTCATCTCACAATACCGTTGAACCAAAATATGACATGCTGGTAAGTAGTATGACTTATATCGCCCACAACTCACTTGTGTCCTACTCGTGCATATAACATCAACGCGTAAAACCAGGCACGGATGCCACTGTTGGGGAACGTAGTAATTTCAAAAAAATTCCTACGCACACGCAAGATCATCGTGATGTATAGCAACGAGAGGGCAGAGTGTTGTCCATGTACCCTCGTAGACCGAAAGCGGAAGCGTTTAACACAACGCGGTTGATGTAGTCATACGTCTTCACGATCCGACCGATCAAGTACCGAACGCACGGCACCTCCGAGTTCAGCACACGTTCAGCTCGATGACGTCCCTCGAACTCCGATCCAGCCGAGTGTTGAGGGAGAGTTTCGTCAGCACGACGGCGTGGTGACAATGATGATGTTCTACCGACGCAGGGCTTCGCCTAAGCACCGCTATGATATTATCGAGGTGTAATATGGTGGAGGGGGGTACCGCACACGGCTAAGAGATCAATGATCAATTGTGTGTTTAGAGGTTCCCCCTGCCCCCGTATATAAAGGAGCAAGGGGGGGGGGGTTCGGCCGGCCAAGGGGAGAGGCGTGCCAGGAGGAGTCCTACTCCTACCGGGAGTAGGACTCCCCCCCTTTTCCATGTTGGACTAGGAGAGAGAGGGGGAAGAGGTGGAGGGGAGGAAGGAAAAGGGGGGGCGCTGCCCCCCTCTCCTTGTCCTATTCGGACTGGGGGGAGGGGCGTGCGGCCCTGCCCTGGCCTCCTCTCCTCTCTTCCACCTAGGCCCAGTAAGGCCCATTAAGTTACCGGGGGGTTCCGGTAACCTCCCGGTACTCCGAAAAAATCCCGATTTCACCCGGAACACTTCCGATATCCAAACATAGGCTTCCAATATATAAATCTTTATGTCTCAACCATTTCGAGACTCCTCGTTATGTCCATGATTACATCCGGGACTCCGAACAACCTTCGGTACATCAAAACATATAAACTCATAATATAACTGTCATCGTAACGTTAACCGTGCGGACCCTACGGGTTCGAGAACTATGTAGACATGACCGAGACACCTCTCTGGTCAATAACCAATAGCGGAACCTGGATGCTCATATTGGTTCCCACATATTCTACGAAGATCTTTATCGGTCAGACCGCATAACAACATATGTTATTCCCTTTGTCATCGGTATGTTACTTGCCCGAGATTCGATCGTCGGTATCTCGATACCTAGTTCAATCTCGTTACCGGCAAGTCTCTTTACTCGTTCCATAATACATCATCCCGCAACTAACTCATTAGTCACAATGCTTGCAAGGCTTATAGTGATGTGTATTACTGAGTGGGCCCAGAGATACCTCTCCGACAATCGGAGTGACAAATCCTAATCTCGAAGTACGCCAACCCAACAAATACCTTTGGAGACACCTGTAGAGCACCTTTATAATGACCCAGTTACGTTGTGACCTTTGGTAGCACACAAAGTGTTCTTCCGGTAGACGGTAGTTGCATAATCTCATAGTCATAGGAACATGTATAAGTCATGAAGAAAGCAATAGCAACATACTAAATGACCGAGTGCTTAGCTAACGGAATGGGTCAAGTCAATCACATCATTCTCCTAATGATGTGATCCCGTTAATCAAATGACAACTCATGTCTATGGCTAGGAAACATAACCATCTTTGATCAATGATCTAGTCAAGTAGAGGCATACTAGTGACACTCTATTTGTCTATGTATTCACACAAGTATTATGTTTCCGGTTAATACAATTCTAGCATGAATAATAAAAATTTAGCATGATATAAGGAAATAAATAATGACTTTATTATTGCCTATTGGGCATATTTCCTTCAGAAGGCAATTCTGCACACATCGCTGATAAGTCGCCTAGGCACTCTTGAGCCCAAAAGGCATAGACACATAGCAGAAGGCTCCAAAGGGAGTTATGAAGGCTGCCTTCTCCTAGTCCTTAACTGCCATCTTGATCTGATGATAACCAGAATAAGCATCCAAAAAACTCAAATGCTCACAACCCGCCATAGCATCAATAAACTGATCAATACGAGGGAGAGAAAAAGGATCAGCCGGACAAGCCTTGTTTAAATCGGTGTAATCCACAGACATACGTCAAGTGCTGTTTTTCTTAAGTACCAGCACCGGGTTAGCCAGCCACTCAGGATGAAAAACCTCAACAATAAACCCAGCCGCCAAGAGCCGGGCTACCTCCTCACCAATGGCCTTACGCCTTTCTTCGTTAAAGCGACGAAGAAACTGCTTGACCGGTTTAAACTTGGGATTGATATTAAGAGTGTGCTCAGCGAGTTCCCTCGGTACACCTGGCATGTCAGAAGGTTTCCATGCAAAGATGTCCCGGTTCTCACGGATGAACTCGATGAGCACGCTTTCCTATTTCGGATCCAGATTAGCACTGATGCTGAACTGCTTGGATGAATCGCGAGGAACGAAATCAACCATCTTAGTATCATCTGCCGACTTAAACTTCAGGACCGGATCATACTCTGTAGTTGGCTTTTTCAAAGATGTCATATCTGCCGGACCAACGTTGTCCTTATAAAATTTTAACTCCTCCGTTGCACAAACCAACTCAGCATAAGCCGCATCACCTTCTTCGCATTCCAAAGCTATATTTCGGCTCCCATGCACTATGATGGTCCCCTTGTAACCCGGCATCTTGAGCTGCAGATAAACATAACAAGGCCTGGCCATGAACTTAGCATAAGCCGGCCGTCCAAACAGAGCGTGATACGGGTTGTGAATCTTGACTACTTCAAAGGTCAATGGCTCTGACCTGGAGTCATGCTCATCTCCAAAAGCAACTTCCAGAGCTATCTTACCAATTGGGTATGCCGACTTACAAGGCACCACGGCATGGAAAATAGTGTTCGACGGTTTAAGATTTTAATCTGTCAACCCCATGCGATGGAAAGTTTCATAATAAAGGATATTGATGCTGCTCCCTCCGTCCATGAGTACCTTGGTGAACTTATACCCTCCGACCTGAGGTGCAACCACCAATGCTAGGTGACCCGGATTATTAACCCGGGGTAGGTGATCTTCCCGACTCCACACAATGGGCTGCTCAGACCAGCGCAAGTAATGGGGGACTGCCGATTCAACAGTTTTCACCGCACTCTTATGAAGCTTCTGATCCCGTTTGCATAAACTTGTGGTGAAGACATGGTACTACGCGCTATTCAACTTTTTTGGGTTGCTCTGATAACCAGACTACTGCTGCTGTTGATTCCCCTGATTACTCTGCTGATTGTAACCCCCCTGGTGGTCGTGATTACGTTGATTTCCCTGGAATCCAGAGTTAGAGCCGCCACCGCCGTAACCCGGTCCATGAGAGCCGGATCCTGAACCGCCACCTGGCCCATGACTGTCTTGAAAAAGATTGGAATTCTTGTACTCCTTCATAATGTAACAATCCTTCCAAAGGTGCCCGGACGGTCTTTCTCACGTACCATGTCTTGGGCAGGGCTGATTTAGCATCTGCTCAAGATTAAAGCCTGATCCTCTGGTCCGTGGGGGCGGTTTACCCTTATGACGCTGACCATTATTCTGTGTGTTGGTGTTAGCTACAAAGTCAAAACTATCAGCTTTGTGCTTACCGTTGCCTCCCTGGTTTGCCGGGTTATGCTGCTGCCCCTTGGTGTTGCTGCTCTTCTTTCCCTTTCCCGGCTTTTCCTCATCAGACTCGGGGTCCTTGGTACCATCAGAGTCAGCGTATTTAACTAAGGCCGCGATGAGTGTCCCCATGTCATTGCAGTGGCGTTTGAGCCGTCCCAATTTCTGCTTCAGGGGCGTGAAACGACAATTGCTTTCCAACATTAAGACTGCTGAATCGGCATAGATGCGATCCGACGAGTGTAGGATTGTTGAGACCCGGCGCACCCAATGAGTCGTCGATTCACCTTCTTCTTGGACACAAGCGGCTAAATCCACAATTGACATGGGCTGCTTGCATGTGTCTTTGAAATTCTGGATAAACCAGGCCTTTAACTCGGCCCATGACCCAATGGAGTTGGCAGGGAGCCCCTTCAACCAAGTGCGGGCCATTCCCTCCAACATCAAGGGGAAATATTTAACACACGCAGCATCGTTAACATCCAGCAATTCTATGGCCATCTCATAACTCCTAAGCCATGCCTCAGGAGGTCAGTCGGCTGTGTAGTTAGGCACCTTGCAAGGACATTTGAAATCCTTGGGCAGACGCTTGTTACGTAGAGCCGGCACTAAACATGGCACGCCCAAATTCTTGAAGGTTACCCCTGGTTCCACCGAAGTTGTTGGATGAACCGGAGTAGGTTGACGGGCCGCATACTGTGCTGCTAGCTCTGCCTCTCGACGTGCTCTACCTTGGTCTACCATGTTCTGAGCATCAGCTCCACCGCCTGCCGGGTTATGTCCCTGGGGCGGGTTATGGTTCCGTCCACTGCTTGACACAGCCGGCTCATCGATATGCCTGCTATAACTCTAGCTCGGACGAGGGGTGGAATGAATCCTGTCACGACTGTAAGAATAAGCATGCTGCTGAACCAAAGCTGTCTAAAGGAGCTCTCTAGCCCTCCGTGTTTCAACCGCCGTCAGAGACTCGCCTTCAACTGGGAGAGCTGCCAACCGTGATGCCGCAGCGATCATGTTATCCAAAGTGTTAGACTAATGACCCGGTGGCGTCAGCACGTGCTACAGCGGGTTATTGTTCTGACGAGGCGGGTCTGTCGTGCGTGGCTGAACCGGCGTACCTGTCCCAGGTGCTTCAACCCGATTTACCACTGGTGGGTTACTGGTTCCTGCTCCTAGCGTGTTAAAGAGATTTCTTGCCGCGTAAACCGGGGGCAGACAAGTCTGATGCCTCCTCCTCATGACATCGTTTGAAGCGTTCTGATCTAGCATGAGTCGGTAAGACTCTGACTGAATCCGCTGTGCCTGAGCATCCAAAGCAGTCCGCTCCTCGGCCATCCTCGTGTTTTCCGTGTTTAGCTCCTCCTTGGCTTGTGCTATCTTATCACGCAATTTTGCGACCGCCGCATTATGCTGATCCTGATCCGCTGGATTAACCACGGTTGTTAACAATGATGTCAACTTATCCAACAAGTCAGTTAAGGCCTGAGCTGGCCGGCGCACAGGGCCTCCTGCCCCGGAAGCCGTCGCCGCTACTGAACCGGAAATCAAGTCTGCTGTAGTCGATGAGTGTTGCACAGGCTGCGTACCGGCCATAAAGATTGCAACCCGATTCGACAGGTCGCAGGGGTCTGGAATACTGTCGCCATCGGAACAGCCCCCAAGCCGACCGTCTTGCAGTTGATACAATGACTCGGTCTCACCGGTGGATGACTCATCATCAGAGTAAACGACCGTCTTAACACCAGATGCCGATCTACCTTCAGATTCTGCTCCATGGATAAATCCCATGAAGGCACGATTCATGGCGGGCTGAACTCGGTCGGGTCTCGCACGCTGAGCCGTCTCGATGATGTCGGTGCAGATGTCCGGCTCAGGGCCCGGTTCACCGATCTTGCCAATGAAGACGTGAATTCCGCCGAAGGGGACCCGGTACCCGTACTCAATTGAGCCGGCCTCGGGGCCCCAGCCTGCATCGTCGATGTAGAGCTTGCCGCGATGACTCTTGGTCATCCGGCCCATAGTGTACCCCTTGATCCCTTCGAAGTTGCCCTCTAAGAACTTGAAACCATCGTGCGATGGCCCCACAATGGGCGCCAACTATCGTGGAACTGTCACGACAGATGTCCTACTGTGAGGACTTAGTCGTGGAGCCATCGCAACGAGATTAGCTTAAAGGGGTTAATCAGAACAAAGGACACGAGGAGTTTATACTGGTTCGGCCCCTTGCGGTGAAGGTAAAAGCCTAATCCAGTCTGAGGTGGTATTGCTAGGGTTTCGATTACCAGGGAGCGAATACGCTTAACCTGGCTCTCGATCTGTTGTTTCTTGTCCCGAAACCGCCGCCGGGTCATCCCTTTATATACAGAGGTTGACGCCACGTGGTTCACAGAATCCCGGCCGGCTCATAAACGTGTCCGGCTCAGTATCTAGTCTTTCCTATCTTACAACACAAGTCATATACCTATGGCGGTTTACATCTATGGGACCTAACCCGCCTATGGCTTTGGGCCATTAAGTCTCCTTCGTAACTCACCATCTTGTATGTCTTCATGGGCTTCAATACTTGTAAATCATCATGAACATAACCCAGCACCTCCTGGGCGGTTTATACTCAAGAGTTATATCCCCAACACATATCGTTGTTCTCATGCCTTTCCAAAGCGGTTCACTGATGATTACCTGTAAAACCACCTGTATGGTCAGGAGGTGAGGAAGGTTTGCATACAACACCCACGGTTCATTATTGAAGTGTTCCTGAAGAGGACGAAAGATGGACGATCAATCATCCACAGGCACTGGCCTAAAGTTGAAAAGACCATCAACATCAATGACGGCTCAATATCCACCTTCCGCTTCAACAGTTTTCCAGATGAGATTCCTCTGTCTATGTACCACCTATGATGCTAATTTCGAAAGGTTATAGATGTTGCATGTGAAACTCGGTGTTGGTGCAGTTGTGTAATGGGGTAGCTAAGTGCTGAAGCTATATGATGTTGTACTCTGATGTATTTCAATTATGAAATCCTGCTTCCTTAATATGGAAATGAAATATATTTTGTGGTTAATATGAGATGTCAATTAGTCTAAAAAATGGATTATTAATAATAGGGCAATTAGCCTGCTAATTGGGTTTTTCTATTGCAAACGGTTATTGAGAAAACACCATGGGCGATGACCTCAGGCAACGCACACAGTTTCTAGGAATAAACCGTGTTGGATCAATGAAAAATCACACATGACATCCTCTTGAAAACTATTTGCACTAGGCCACCTTGCGCAAACGTTTACCACATAGAAAGTGTGTGTGATGGACAGCCTTTGCCACACAGTTTCTTCTACACACCGTGTGTGACGCATTCAATAACACAAATGATAAAATTGTTAATATCATGTGCAATGGCAACACTATCACAAACGATTTAATGGGGAAAATTGTGTGTGATGTACCTGCGAACGGAAACGCTTTCCTTGGAGTGACTGTGTGGGATGTATATACGAACGGAAACGTACTTCTTAGATTAACTGTGTGGAATGTACATACTAATGGAAACATATTCTTGGATTGACTGTGTGGAATATACATACGAACAGAAGCGTTTAGCCAGGACTGACTGTGTGGGATGTACTTACGATCGGAAACGATTTGGCCTGTATAATTGTATTTTTTAGCACAACTATACGTATAACCGTATTTTATCGCTTGCCCGTCGCACACAACCTCATTTTGCCGAGCATGTGTACCAAGTGGGCCTATCCTCGATGGTTTCTGGGTCATGTGGGAAGGACCCCCCTATCGCAGTCACTCACTTGGCGACGGTTCAGAACACCGTCGTGGAAAGGGGTTAAAAACTGTTTGTATAACACCTCATTGTACCAGTGTATGCCGGAGACAAGGTTGATAGAAAATCCACTCCAAGTATATGTCAATTTCCTGGTAGATCTCTTGTGTCTTGGTCTTCCGAGAAACAAAATTCGGTATCTCTATCCATCACCGAAGCGGGATACATTGTAGCTCAATCATGTTGTGCCCAACCTCATGCCATTGGCAACGAGGCAAATCACAGAGCAACGAAGCGACTACACACCAATGCCGAAGACCTCTACACAACTATGAAGACCGAAGGATAACACAGACATTGCTAAACAACTTGGAAATAGAGCAATTGTATATGTTTATCATGTATTTAGTACAACTAAACTCGATTTATTTCTCACATGGATAACAATACAAAACTGTTCCCACAACAAATGAAAATCAGATTGCATAATTGAACCAAACAGTTAACTGGGGAGCGGAACAAATTTATGAACCAAACAATTAACTGGGCACCACATTGCAGAATAGAACATATACTAGAACATAAGATAGTTAACGAAACAAATAATGCTTCATAACTACAAGGAAATGAAGCAATTGTTGGACCAAACTATTAACTGAACATTACATTTGAGAAGATTAGATTGTATATTAACATTACATAGGATAATCCAGCAGCCGTCTTCGCCCGCAGCCGGCGTCCTCCGTGCCCGGCAGTTGCAGCCCCGCCGCCGGCTGACCGAACCAGCACCCCGCGCCAAGTTCGTCTTCTTGCTACGCCGCCGCCCGGAGTTTTCTTCGCCGGAGGCCTTCGGCTCGTCCGCGGCGCCCGAGCACCGCCTGGAGCCCAACCTCGTGCGCCTCCTGCCTCGCTCCCCTCCCTCTTGGGTTGCCTACAGACGAGTCCGGCCGCCCGGAGCTCCTCGACGCCGGCCGGATCCGACGCCCTGGAGACCCGCGCCCCGCCGGACCTCCTTCCGCCGACGCCAAGTTCTGCTGCCCCTGCTTCCATCTCCGTCGCCGCCGGCTGCGTCGAGCAGCAACGAGCAGGTCGCTTGTCCCGTGCCCGCTCGTGTTGACCGCGCCTCTAGCGCTTGGGCCAGCGGCCTCCTAGACCCAGCTCCTGCCAGATCCGGCCTGCCCGGCCTCCTCCCCACCAGCTGGGCCGAAGCCCATGGTGAGCAGCGCCCAGCCCCTCTCCTATGCATGTTGGGCCAGCAAGTTTCGGCTCATAGTGTTTTTTTTCTGCTGCGGTGATTTTCGCATTTATCTAGGAGTTACAGATTTGTAGAAAAACCCTTGAACTTCATGCATATAATAACTCACAAATGGTGCATCGGATTAAAATGATTTTAACATGTAAAATGCTCAGAAATTTGTGTAGTTTAATAATATGCCACTCTCATCCATGTTTAAAATTGTTTAAAATGATGGTTGTTCAAATTTGCATAAATGCCATGTTAAAATGATTTAATCTTAACTAAATAACCGTAGCTCGGATTTTAATAAATTATATATGTAATGGGGTAGAAAAATGCATAGATTAACATGGTGCACTTCATTTTGCTGTTTAACAATATTAAAATTGCGTTTATGGTAGAACAGTACGAATCCCAAAATATGGACATGATGATTTTCCGGAATTGTTGTTGTTTGTTTCCGGCCTCATTTAACTTGCTTAAATAGTTAGTTTTCATATGCCTCACCTCTTTCCATGTTTAATAACATTTAATATTGTTGGGTACATAAAGAAGAGCGAACTAAATAACTGGAATGTGGTGTTTCGTTAATATGCAACTCGTTGCATATTGAGCTCCACTTAATTTGTAGTGTTGTTTGTTGCACTTTGCCATGCCAAGCCTCATTAAACCGGACATGCATCATATTTGTTTTTGCATCATGCCATGTGTAGGTGGTGGTTGTTTACTATGTTGTTTGTTTCTTTCCGGGTTGCTTCTCTCGTTACCTTCGGTTTCGTTCCGGAGTTGTGAGATTTCGTTCGACTACGTCCGCTTGTCTTCTTCACGGACTCATTCTTCTTCCTTGCGGGATCTCAGGCAAGATGATCATACCCTCGAAATCACTTCTATCTTTGCTTGCTAGTTGTTCTCTCTACTGCTATGCCGCGCTACCTACCACTTGCTGATCAAGCCTCCCAAATTGCCATGAACCTCTAACCTTTGTCACCCTTCCTAGCAAACCGTTGTTTGGCTATGTTACCGCTTTTGCTCAGCCCCTCTTATAGCGTTGCTAGTTGCAGGTGAAGATGAAGATTGCTCCATGTTGGATTATGTTTATGTTGAGATATCACAATATCTCTTATCTTAATTAATGCATCTATATACTTGGTAAAGGGTGGAAGGCTCGGCCTTATGCCTGGTGTTTTGTTCCACTCTTGCCACCCTAGTTTCCATCATACCGGTGTTATGTTCCTTGATTTTGCGGTCCTTACGCGGTTGGGTGATTTATGGGACCCCCTTGACAGTTCGCCTTGAATAAAACTCCTCCGGCAAGGCCCAACCGTGGTTTTACCATTTTCCTACCTAAGCCTTTTTCCCTTGGGTTCTGCAGACTCAAGGGTCATCTTTATTTTAAACCCCCGAGCCAGTGCTCCTCTGAGTGTTGGTCCAACCTGTCAGTCGCCGGTGGCCACCAGGGGCAACTTTGGGCTGGCCTACCGGAAGCTTGGACAATCCGGTGTGCCCTGAGAACGAGATATGTGCAGCTCCTACCGGATTTGTCGGCACATTCGGGCGGCTTTGCTGGTCTTGTTTTACCATTGTCGAAATGTCTTGTAAACCGGGATTCCGAGACTGATCGGGTCTTCCCGGGAGAAGGTTTATCCTTCGTTGACCGTGAGAGCTTATGATGGGCTATGTTGGGACACCCCTGCAGGGTATTATCTTTCGAAAGCCGTGCCCGCGGTTATGTGGCAGATGGGAATTTTTTAATATCCGGTTGTAGAGAATTTGACACTTGACCTTAATTAAAATACATCAACCGCGTGTGTAGCCGTGATGGTCTCTTCTCGGCGGAGTCCGGGAGGTGAACAAGGTTTCTGGGTTATGTTTGACATAAGTAGGAGTTCACGATCACTTCTTGATCATTGCTAGTTCCCGACCGTTCCGTTGCTTCTCTTCTCGCTCTCATTTGCGTATGTTAGCCACCATATATGCTAGTGCTTGCTGCAGCTCCACCTCACTACCCCTTTCCTACCCTTAAGCTTAAATAGTCTTGATTTTGCGGTATGAGATTGCTAAGTCCTCGTGAATCACAGATACATCCAAAACAGTTGCAGGTGCCAGGGATACCAGTGCAGGTGACGCAACCAAGCTCAAGTGGGAGCTCGATGAAGATCTTGTCCGTTGTGTTGTTTCTTTTCTTGTTGATCAGTAGTGGAGCCCAGTTGGGACGATCAGGGATCTAGGAGTTGGGTTGTCTTCTTTTATTTTGGTTCCGTAGTCGGACCTATGTGTGTCTCTTGAATGATGTATGAATTCATTTATGTTTTGTGTGAAGTGGCGATTGTAAGCCAATCTTTATCCCATTCTTGTTCATTACATGGGATTGTGTGAAGATGACCCTTCTTGCGAAAAAACCACAATGCGGTTATGCCTCTAAGTCGTGCCTCGACACGTGGGAGATATAGCCACATCATGGGCATTACAGGTGGCCTCAGGAAAATACCACAAACTATTTTTGAAAGTAGCCAACTGCCTGGTGGCATCGACGGTGGCCTCGAAGGCGAGGTGCTCCTCCAAGATCTGGTGGTCGGCACGCATGGCAACCATCGCGACCTCATCTGCGCATCAGGCCGCGATTTGCTTCTCCGCTGCCAGATGCTCCTGAGCTCCTCGCTATACTGCATACAAAATGGCTGTGGGCGGTGCTTATTTGGAGGATGGGGAAGTGATTTGGGCGGAAGGTGTCGCACTGTCGGTCAGGGCATGTGGGATGGAGGAGGATGGGGATGGGGTGTGGATTACCTGACTATATCAATGAGGCCGCGTAGCAAGAAGAAGGGTCGCCAGCGAGGAGGCGGTGCTGCAAGTAAGTAGTGAAGGTTTGAACTTGGAAAGGAAGGTGGAACCGTGGAAATGTGGCTTCTTGTCGGCGGGAGGGGCGGTGTGATGAACCAAGACCGAGGCCTCCATTATTTTTGTCATATGTTCTTGCTGACATGCTTGTGGTGTTTGTTTTAAGTTATTGTTGCATCATGCATCGTATTCATCTTTGTTTTGCATTGTTTATTTTATTTTTTGCATGCCATGATCATGTTAAGTGCTATTGTCATATCTTGCATCATGTTATGTTGCATTGTGCCTCTTGGCTTTTTATTGCATTTCATCATGATCTATGTGGGTTGCATTCCTTGTGTTGATGTGTTGTTTGTGTGCTCTCCATCTTCCCTTCCTCCTCTTATGGTTGTTTCATCGTAATTTTTTCTTCAAGGCCCTTCTCCAAGTGCGAACCATTTCACTTCTTCCTTTCTTTGAAATTCACCCATATATGCAAGTGTCTGTATTCCTGCCCCAAATAATTTGTATTCTTTTCCTCTAAATTCCATACCATGCCTTCAACCTCTCTGCCAATTTTAGCTCATTTGGGTTTGTTTTGGTTAGGTTCAAAAATGCATCAAGTTTGAATTTAATTCATAATTGGTTTATTTTTCTATCTCTAAAAATGTCCAAACTATTTTATTCAAATTGTGCATAAATCCAGGAGCTCAAGTATATTTTTATTTCCTTCTCATTCTTTCTGTTACGACCTATCCTTTTCCTTTTCTTCATCTAGGAATTTGAATCTACAGATTTTAAGAAAAGGGAAAAGGCCTCCCTGCAGCCAGCGCAGCCCATCTGGGCCTTCCCTCCTCTAAGTCGGCCCACCTCCTCTGCCTCATGGCCACCTGCTCCCATTGACACCGTCATCCTCCTACAAGAGAGCGCTCGCGCCCGCGCCGTGAGCTTCAAGGACGTCAAGGTCACGTCCTCCATCCATTCCTCTATAAAACCTCAGCCATGCGCCCTAGGTTTCCTCTTCCCCCTCTCATCGCCACCACCACCACCACCTCTCTCTCCTTCCTTCGCCTCCTCCTTCTTTCAAAGTGAGAGAACCCGAGAGGTTTACAGAAGAACCAGCAGCACCGTCGTCATCCTCGCGTCCCTCCGGTGTCAGGACCCCCTTAGGCATGTCTTCCTACGCCCCATCACCATCGTCGACCGATCCCCAATGCTAACTGGACGGGAGCCTCCGTTGTTATCAGAAATACTTCGAACGGGAGAGAGTGAGAGAGAGAGAGAGAGTTTTCGCTACCAACACAGCAGCCTTCCGTTTTCTATTATTAGCTTAATAGGATTACATCTGAGTGCTAACTACCTCCCGGTCGGGCTGCCTTGATCCGTATCTATCGCCCCAACCAGCGACTGGATCACAAGCAAACGCCAACAGCCGGGAGAGAAAAATGGAAAGAGCAGGTGTGTGCTAGGGGCAGCCTCCCACTACGTGCATGCGCAGGTCACATCCCGACCATGCACAACATTATTTTTAAACAGATAACTAAGCCCATATATTGCATGCATAGATTGAACTAGGCCTGCACAATGTTGATCACCCTAAGCTTCTGCCTCATCTCGATGAAACGAACACACCCGAGTGCCTTGGCCAGTGCATCAGCTAGTTGATCTTGAGTCCCCACATGATCAATCTCCACTTGACCCTTCTGAATGCAATCTTGGACAAAGTGAAACTTCGCATCTATATGCTTTCTTCTATCATGTTGGACTGGGTTCTTCCTTAAAGCAATGGCATAGTTTTGTCCACCAACAATTTGAACCTTATTGTTGACACTCCTGTCATATCTTCTAACATCCGGCTTACCACAAGCCCTGACATGTCGCAGTAGCTATGGCTACATACTCCGCCTCAAATGAAGAAAGTGCGACAATATTTTGCTTCTTAGAACTCCAAGTGATCAGGTTCTTACCAAGGAAGAAGGCATGTCCGGCGGTGCTCTTGCGGTCACCGGTGTTGCCTGTGTGGTCACTATCACTAAACCCGAGCAGCTTGGCACTGCCCTGGCCCCTCTTGTAGTTGCATCCATGGTGCATGGTGCTCTTTATGTACCTCAGAATTTGTTTGACTGCCGCCCAATGGTGTGTGTTGGGTTTCTCCATGAACCAGCTGACAATACCCACCGAGTCCGCGGTGTCAGGTCGTGTGTTCACAAGATAATGCAGACTTCCGGTTACCTTGCGATACAACATGGTGTCTGATGTGCACTACGCAACATTCTTCTTGTAGACTCGTGTTGGGCCTCCAAGCACAGAGTTTTGTAGGACAGTAGCAAATTTCCCTCAAGTGGATGACATTAGGTTTATCAATCCGTGGGAGGCGGAGGATGAAGATGGTCTCTCTCAAGCAACCCTGCAACCAAATAACAAAGAGTCTCTTGTGTCCCAAACACACCCAATACAATGGTAAATTGTATAGGTGCACTAGTTCGGCGAAGAGATGGTAATACAAGTGTAATATGGATGATAGATATAGGTTTTTGTAATCTGAAAATATAAAAATAGCAAGGTAACTAGTAACAAAAGTGAGCAAAAATGGTATTGCAATGCTTGAAAACAAGGCCTAGGGTTCATAGTTTCACTAGTGCAAAGTCTCTCAACAATCATAGCATAATTAAATCATATGGCAATCCCTCAACCTGCGGGAAAGAATCACTCCAAAGTTTCTATCAGAGAACGTAGGACGAAAACGTGCGTCAACCCCTATGCATAGTTTACCCACCTCGGGAATCCACGAGTTGAATGCCAAAACATACATCAAGCGAATCAATAGAACATCCCATAGTCACCACAAATATCCCATCGCAAGACATACATCAAGTGTTCTCAAATCCAATACTCAATCCAACATAATGAAACCTCAAAGAGCAAGACTCAATTCATCACAAGAAGGTAGAGGGGGATAAACACCATATGACCCAACTATAATAACAAAGCTAGCGGTACATCAACATCGTGCCAAATCAAGAACACGAGAGAGAGAGAGAGAGAGAGAGAGAGAGAGAGAGAGGGAGAGAGAGAGAGAGATCAAACACATAGCTACTAGTACATACCCTCAGCCCCAAGGGTGAACTACTCCCTCCTCATCATGGAGACCGCCAGGATGACGAATATGGCCTCCGGTGATGGTTTCCCCCTCTGGCATGGTGTCGGAACGGGCTCCCGATTGGTTTTTCATGGCTACAGAGGCTTGCGGCGTCGAAACTTTCGATCTAGGGTTCTTTTCGGGGGTTTCCGTTTTTATAAAAAAATTGGCCTTGGAGACAAGTCAGGGGGTGCCCAAGGGGCCCACAAGCCAGGGAGCCGCGCCCCCCAGGCTTTTACGACAGAATCAAGATAGTCATACCTGTGTTGTCATAGAAGTGTTCCATGACATTACCAAAATTATCATCACGGAAGTGTCCACTTCCATGACGATAAATGGCGCGTCATGGAAGTGTTTTCGTCAAGGGTAACCAACACATGGCATCCACCATAACAGGTCGCGGTTAAGCAATCGGGTCCACTTTTGGATCCAATAACCCGTTAACAGCCCGGACCAATGGGGATTTTCCACGTGTAAAATTCTCATTGGCCAGAGGAAACACGTGTTGGCTCACCGTTGGGACAGATGTCATCCACTCATTGAACAGGAGGCGCCTATGATACGTGGACATGTGGCATGGCCCAACAGAAGCCCATTCCGGTGAAAAGGCCGTCCCGTTTGACTTGGTCAAAAGGTAACGGGCCGGCCCACGGAAAGCCTGTTAACAGCTTCTTCGTATATAACCCATTTACGGCCCGCTAACTCCCGGCCCATCATGGCCTATCGGAATTAAGCCCAGTAGCTTCATTTGGGCCATCCAATATGATTCCAGCCCGTTATAACTTCCGGCCCATGTATGGCCCATGATGCCTTTCGGCCCATATGAGGCCCTTTGTAACTCTGGGCCCATTAAAGGACCAAGATGAAACTGGCCCATAATGAACAGTGTATCGCTTTATACCCATTAACGACCCATTATTTCGTCGGCCGTTTCGAGCCCATGTTAACTTTTGGCCTTCTAAGGGCCCATTTATTCTTGGGCTCATTTCTAGAATTCGGTTAGTTACGGTCCTTTACTGGTCTGTTCCGTTTGTGGGCCAAATTCAGCCCGTGGTTACATTCGGCCTATTTGTGGCACGTTAACCGTTGGGCTGTTTTCATTGCGGCCTATTAACGGCCCGTTATGGTCCACGAATAGTACGGTCCATGTTTGGAGAAATGACTATACGCCCCGTAGAAGGCCCATGGATCCTACGGCCCGTAGAAGACCAATGGATCCTACGGCCCGTAGAAGGCTCATGGATCATACGGCCCATAGAAAGTCCATAGATCCTACGGCCCGTAGAAGGCCCATGGATCCTACGGCCTGCAGGAGGCCCATGGTTACAATAGTCCGTGTGTTGCCATGATTATTGTGGCCTAATTACCAAAAATAGATTATTGTGGCCACTAAAAAACGCGGAAAAAGAACTACAGTGAATACAAGAAAGCAACTAAACAAGACAATAAGGAAATAAATAAGCAAGCAACTAACAGTAGCCTATTACAGCTATTACACATATTACATCCACTGGGCATCAAAGTTTGCCACCAGTGCAAATATAGGGAACAAAGCAGCATATTACATACACTAGCCGTCAAAATTGGCCACCCGTGCAAATAAACGCGACAAAAAAACAAGTCCATAACTGAAACAACTTCAGAAGATCTCAAGAAACGTTATCCTGTGTATCCACCATGCTGGCAATAAGCTTAGCAAGATTATTAGCTTTGTCTTGTTTGGCGCTAAAATCCACCAACGCTTGCTGTTGCACCAGAAAGTATGCATCTGAATGCTCCAGGGACTTCCGCAGTCCTTCCGCTTCTTGTCGCAGCACAGCTGATCGATGTCTTTCAGCTTGTAGTTGAGACTCAAGAAACCAAACTGATTCAGACAATGAGTTTGAATAGCTTGTGCAAGCGGTAGTGGCTAGTAACTCGAACAGTAAACCAAGACAGGACTTTGGGGTTGTCTCACCATCTTCAAGGTAGTTTTCCTTGGCTGTTTTATCAACTTTGTTGGAGACCAACAAGGATGTCTCATGATCCTGAACCTTATCTGCATTACTTCCTTTACCATTGCTTTATAAGGCACTCTTCCCTAATATTCGGTCAAACATTCTAAAAGAAGAAACATGCAGACACATAATAGGTTTAGCATGTACTAGTTTATGAAACTCATTTCGGTGAACCAGTTCATTAGTGAGGTGGACAAGATTAAACTACCAAGTCTTCTATTGCCAAGTATTACATTATAAAAGCATCAAACAAACATATATCTATGTCCTATGGTCACTTCATTGTATTGCAAAATCAAAATGGAGACACGGTTCAAATCATATCAGTTCAAGAGAAAGCAGCACTGAAAGAATACAAAGCGTGGGAAACTACACGGCACAACAAGGTTTTAGATGGGTACCACGGGTCTACACTATTGGCCCTGTTGTGATGCTAGTAATATGCATGATATGAGAATTCAACTATATACACAATTGAAATTGAAATCAACAGAGCTATTTATAAGAGAAAACCTGTTAAAGAAACATGAGTAAACATACCTGTTGTGCCATTGGAGTTTCCATTGGATCGTTCAATTTAAAAATAAGTTTGTATGAGTAAATACAGTGATACAAGAGCAAAGTAGTATACATGATAGCAATGGAATCTTAAATGAGAACGGTTGTTCTTCAGGTTTAAGCACTTTCTCTACATGAACAGAGTACAGTAAGACGCAAGCATATAGTACATAATATAAAATGAGCTCATAGACCTTACCACATTCTTGGTTCGGAACCAGTACAGAACAAGGCATTCCCAGTCATCGTCTAGTAAATGTGTCTCAGGAGAACGTAAGGGAATTTGATGAGTTTCTTTGCCAGTGAAGTACGTTTTCTTTAGGTAATTCCGATACTGCCACCAAGCATTCTTGAAATAACATCGGTATTAGCATAGGTTACCTCATCCTGAGTTTCCAAATCGGTCCTTCTCTATAGAGAAAAATGGGAAAATTTGCCGTATTATAACCATCTTGGAGGTAGAATGTATGCGACAAAGCAAAGTAATTGCCATGTAGAACATTACTTACACATAACTCCTGGACAAACACCTTCAACTGGCATTTTCCTTCATCTTCAGTATATATTTCCATGATGGGAAGATACACACATAGGATTTAACAACATCAAATGTGATAGATGCTAAACTATGAATGGCTGGTTGTGCTTCCACCACAGGAATAGGAGTACTACCTGGTGGAGTTGGGGTTCGCCGTGGTAGTACTAGCGCTTTGGGCACTGGAGCTGCCTTACTAACTGCTCTTGTTTGGGAGCTCTATGGTGGAGATGGTGCTGTGTCAACAGGAACTGGGTTACTATCTGCTGGGGTTGGGCTTAGATTGGGTGAAGCTGGTTCTCTGTCCATTGCAGTAGGGATAAAATCTGTGAGAGTCTGAGTTATGTGTGGTAGGGCTTGTTCTCGTGAATGTACAACCGGGGTGCTATCTCCACCAAGAGGTAGCATTGTTTTATTTGAAGACCGTGTTTTTACTCTGCTGGATACTGCCATCACCCGCTTCAATTCAAATGGCTGATAAACAGAAACATAGTTGAATGTATAGACATTGTATGAGAGACAGGTGCAATAGATAGTGTGGAAAAAAGAGGGCATCAAATAGTTGCCATGTATATTGTTTAACTAAAATGGATAGCATGACATAATTTCACATAATTCAAAGATATGATGACTAACTAAACAATATCGCATGACATAATTCACAGACATGTTATCGAAGTAATCAGGATCGCATGATTTAATTCACATATGTGATTTATATGCTAAGCAGAGGGCGTTCGCATATATGATGTCTGAACTAAGAACATGGTGTTGAATATTGTGTATATGATGTCTAAACTATGCAATGCAAGACACCATATGCATGATATGAGCAGTATAACTATGCCAAGTTAGAGCATACACCTCGGTGGGGGAATAGGATTGGTCATCTGTCTCTGAATCCATATCTCAGGAGCTATCGGGACCCAGCAAGAGATCTGCTTCGACAGGTAGCACTATCTGCTCTGAAGGCCTTGTTTTCACTCCAGATTTTTCCATCACCCACTCAAATGGTTGACTCACAGGAAGAGTAGCTTAATGTACAAACATTGTCGACAAATGGAAATGTAATGAAGAAAAGGATGGGCAAGATATCATTCAAATATATGATGCCTGGTTAAACAGGATGGCATTGCACATTTCACATATATTATGGCTAGCTAAAAGACATGAGACTGCATAATTCCCATATATGATATTAAAACTAAACAGGTGGCATTACAGGACATGTCTAAACTAAGCAGATGACATATATGATGTCGAAAGTAGGCACTTCAAGGCAAGATATGCATGATATGACTAACATCATCATGCCAAGTTAGAGCAAACACCTTGGGGGTAAATACGAGTGGTCAGCTGCGTCTGGATCCTCCTCAGAACAGATATCTTCCTATGGATTAAAATCTGGAGTGGGGGAGGGTTTGCCATTGAACCCACCATGGAGAGATGTCTGCATGACATTGTACTGTCGCGCAAAACTCTTCTCTTTTTCTCTACATGTTCTGCATGACTGTGTACAATATCTGACATGCACACAAAAAATATAGTGAGATTATGTAAGGAGAGCATGCAGAAATCTAGAGTAATGGTAACAACCAGTGGATGGATCCAAAAATAATGATAGCAGGTTGATGATTGCTTTAATTTAATAAAAAAAAGATGATGATTGCTTTACTATTTGTTTCCCACCCAAGATGAACAACATACGCATACCCTAGGTGAACCACATATTAGACAGAGATACTATTCATTGCTGCCTCGATATGTGCCCCACAACTAATTTAGAACTCAAGTTAGAACATCAATTTGGACCTGACTTGGAGTCTAAGAGGTGAACAGGACAATAAAGTAGCAGGTAATATTAAGCAATGCATAACATAAGCAGAAACAAAATAGTGCAACCTCTCTTGTGGACCCGTGTACTCCTCAGGTTCATCTGCTGAGTCGATGATGGTGATGTCATTGCGGTGGGTGCCGGTGGCCGGGATGGAGATCTGAGGCGGCGAAAGACGGTCAGGAGTCGTGATATCTGGTTTGGTGGATGCTTCTGTCGATGGAGAAGCTCAGGTGAGGTGGATGACGTCGCGGCAGGAGCAGGACAAACCACACAAAGTTTTCTTCGACACCTACTTGTAACTGAAGTAATTCTGTAAGGGCTCATTTGGCTTGCATGATTGTAAAAATGCAGGGACAGGAAAAACACAGGAATATGATAGGAATGCACATGGGAACAGAGCATTTGTGAACACAGGATTTCTGTCAACTTGGGTGTTTGGTTCACAGGAATTGGAGGAGCAGAGGAATGCAAAGAAACATGGCCAAAATAAAGTGAAACCATATGAAAGTGTGTACAGTTAGAATGTTATTCTGCCACTAATGCACTTGGTCTTGTTTTCATGCATAGGATTTTGAAAAGTAGGTCAAGGTGGATGTTTTGCTCCATTACTTTCAACAAAATGCATGAATAATTGAACAGTAGAGTGCCATAGGAAAATTTCCTATTGCTATGTTTTTCCGTTGAACCAAAATAGCCCTAATGGATTGACATGAATGTAGATAAATAAGTGATGCGAAAAGTGTACAACCTCTTTGCCGTAGCCGTGTCGACCTCAGCATCATTGGGTTGATCACTGAAGAAGTTGACGCTGAGGTGGCTGTCGGAGGTGTGGAGGAAGATCTGAGGAACCTGTAGACGGCGTCCAGGGCACTGCTCTGTTGTGATGGATCGTTCCGTCGTTGGAGTAGCTCCAGTGAGCCATAAGACGTCGATGTTGAAGCAGCACAAGACAGACATCGTTAATCTTAGTGGGATTATAATAGCATCTCTAATAGATGATGTAAAATACATTACCAAAAAGTGATAGATGTAGAGCATGATTGGTTTGCTGCCAATATTTGGCTAGCAAAATGTTGGAGTTGCCAAATATTGGCAATACCAAGACTTTCCAAATATTGGCAACTTTATGTGAGATAGGCAAGACAACTCGGTAACCAACCAAGTAGTGGCCAATATTTGGCACAATGCCAAACATTGGCATGCCTATTTTTGGCACCTAACCAATTATGCTTGTAAAATTTACATCACCAAAAACCACCTGACTACAACAGACGAGGTAAAAACTGTTGACTCTGAACTTAACTGTCGTAACTGAAATTTACTATGGAATCTGAATGCTACTGTCGAAACTGAACGCAGTGGTAGCAGAGAGGCACATAACATGTAGTTTAGGGAGGGCCTGCAATTCATCTTCAACCTGCACCCCCTGAGCCGCCAGCCACCACCGACCGAACCGCCGGCCCCCGCACTGCCTCGCTGGCCCGAAACAACTCCCCACCACCGGTCCACCGCCGCCTCGCCGTTCTGAAACAACTCCCCACCGCCGGTCCACCGCCGCCCCAGCCAGCCCTCTAGCCCCCCTCCCCCCGCGGCGAGCTTTTTCTCCAGCGATCCCCATGCCACCGCCCCCCACCGCCGGGGACAACCGCCCCCACCCTAAACCCTAAGATAGATAGTGGGGTACCTCTCCGGCGAGCCCCCATCCCCGCTATGGGTGGTTCTTCCTTAACTCCAGCAAGCCCCCCACCCCCTAAAAATCGACTGACCCAAAAGTTGATTTAGTCGACTAAAGTGTAGCTAAATCGGAGCAGAGCAGCATCATGAGCAAGGGGGAGAGCAGCAGTAGCGCGAGCGAGCGAGCGAGAGCCGGAGTAGCAGCAGATCCGGTTGGTATGGACGCCACCGCCAAAGGGGCCTCGCACTAGGGGAGAGCCCCCATGGAGGTGTCGCCCGTGGCACCGGCTTCGAGGTAGCCGCTCCATGGGGGTGCGGAATGGAGCACCGTTGACGCCTGGAGGTTGAGTTAAGGAGAAGGTGTGATACGATGAGTGTACAACCTCTTTGGTGGCGCCGAGTAGGCTTCGGCTTCGTCTGAGGAGTCAGTGAGGATGCCGCGGTTCCGGTGGAGCAAGTTAGGGCAGCGCTATGGGGATGGAGCAGCAGCTATAGGCGAGGCGATCGTCGGAGAAGCTCCTTGGAGGTGGAGGACGGGGCGGCTGAATCGGGGAGGTGGATGAGGGACGTAGAGCTTTTGTGGTGGACGACGTCGTCGGGGAAGAGGCTCCGGCTGGGCAGCAGTGAGGTGGCGGACGGAGAAGGCTGGAGCGGAGAGGTTATGGCGGCCTGGGATTTCAAATGGCGAAAAGGAGGCAATGGGAGGGCTGTCGGTGTCAAAACTGGCGGATCTCGGGTAGGGGGTCCTGAACTGTGCGTCTAGGATCGATGGTAACAGGAGACGGGGGACACGATGTTTACCCAGGTTCGGGCCCTCTCCATGGAGGTAATACCCTACTTCCTGCTTGATTGATCTTGATGAATATGAGTATTACAAGAGTTGATCTACCACGAGATCGTAATGGCTAAACCCTAGAGGTCTAGCCTATATGACTATGGTAATGTGTGTGTCCTTTCCGGACTAACCCCTCCAGTTTATATAGACACCGGGGGGATCTAGGGTTTACATAGAGTCGGTTACATAAGAAGGAATCTTCGGTCGCCAAGCTTGCCTTCCACGCCAAGTAGAGTCCAATCCGGAAACGGGTACAGTCTTCGGCCTTCATGTCTTCACAGCCCATCAGTCCGGCCCATGGATAACAGGCCGGACGCCCGAGGAGCCCTTAGTCGAGGACTCCCTCAGTAGCCCCTGAACCTGGCTTCAATGACGAGGAGTCCGGCGCGCAGATTGTCTTCGGCATTGCAAGGCGGGTTCCCCTTTCTCCGAACTCCAAGATAGTCTTTAGATGTGTTGATTGTATCCGGACTTGCATACATAATTGTAGAGGATATAATATCCTACGAGTTCAATCCCCCGACAACTCTTTGGTAATATGACATCATGCCTGCTTCAGCCATTATTTGCGAACCGCCTTTTAGCTGGCTCATCGCCCCGCACCCTAAGATGTATTTTAATGGGCGTATCTTATCCGAGCGGAGATAGTGTCTCCCCTTTTTCGGGGATTCTTGTCAACCCAGACATGGGTAACCCAACCGTCGTTTGGGTACAACTCCTTGGGAACAGGCAAGTTTTGAGGACCGAGAGGAGGCGCTTAATATTCACAGTCTCTATATAGGGGTACCGCCCCGTATTTTTCCTTCAGGCTTGCTTCTTCCTCAACCCTTGATACCTCAAGTTCCAACACCCGGGTTTCGACCAGCACAAGCTCCGATCATGTCCGGATCCAACCGTCAAGGCCGGTGGGTGGCTTCTTCTGTCACAGAGGAGGATATTGCAAAGCTTCGAGCGGCCAGATATTTGACCAAAGAAATCCTTCATCGGCTTCCTGCCGAGGGGCAGAATATTCCTACCCCCAGATCTGGCGAGAGGGTCGTGTTCCTGTCCCACTTCCTTCGCGGGTTAGGGTTCGCACTTAACCCCTTCGTCCCAGGGCTCATGTTCTCTTACGGCTAGATTTTCACGATCTGGCCCCGGACTCTATTCTTCTTATATCGGCGTTTATCGTCACGTGCGAAGCCTTACTCCGAACTCCTCCGCACTTTGGCTTGTGGCTCAAGGACTTCAATGTGAAGCCGCAAGTGAGAGAGGGGGAGCAGGCAGAGTGCGGTGGCACCACAGTGGGAAGCTCGCTAGCACTGTTTGGTTTCAGGGATCCTTCGCTGAATCTTCCGACTTATGGCAGCAGGGGTGGTTCTACATCACCGAGTCTTGTGGCTCTAAGTGGGCAACTGCGCCTGCGTTTCGATACGGCCCCCCAATTCGGCTTGCTTCATGGATCAATGAGGGGTTGGACTGGCGATCCGTTGATGAAGTGTAGAATCTATAGGGTCGCATCCGAAGCCTTGCCGAGAAGGGCATCATTCTTGTTAACGTTATTCAAGTAATGTTGGTCCACCGGATTCTGCCGTGCCAGCGGCGGCCTCGCCGCTTGTGGGAGTTTAACCCAGAAGGGCCACGGACTCTTCAGCACTTCTTCGGCACTACGCATGAAGGAATGAGGAGGTTGTTTTTCGGGGAACGAGAGCAATTGCCAGCCACCACCGAAGACATCGGCCTTCATAGCAATCATTCGACCACCCCGGTAAGTATTACACTTTTGAACACCCTGTAGTCGAGCGTCCCATAATGAGATACTGAGCAATCCATCTTTTTCCAGGGCAAGATAAAGAAGGTGGAACGGGTCAGGTGGCCGGCTCCTCTTCCTGAAGACCCAGCTACTCCAGTGCTAACAAGGATGCTGGCCTCGGCACCATGCCAGGCGCCGGTAAGGGAGGGCAAAGAGGAGAGCGAGAAAGCCCAAGAGGACCTTGGTTCTAGAGGTAAGTCAGACACTGAGTCCAGAGAGATCGACCTTTCCTCGCATGAAGACATGGCGAAAAAGGATCTTGTATCCCTTCTCCTAGCAGGAGGAAAAGGGCCGCCTCCGAAGATTGGGAGGGGCGGTCTTCTAAGAGGGGCAAGACGCCACTAGCGAGCGGCTCGGGTTTGGGAAGCGGTGCCGCTGAGCAGTTCCACCAAGGGGACAAGCCCTCGTCCAAACCATAAGTTAATCCCGGGTACTTTGATAGCGTCCGCTTTGTTGCTGTTAACCGAAGATATTCGTAATGTGTTCATGCATTTTTACAGGTCGGCACAGAGTTTTTCTGGGCAATCCTCTTCTTCGGGAAGTCTCCTCCCAGAGATGATGGAGAGCGAGACGCCTCCTCGAACCTCCTTGCCCAATAAGGCAGATGACTCTGAAGTGTCGTCGCGGAGGGTCCCTTTTAATCAACCAGTTGTACAAGGGACAAAGGCGGCAGTGCCCGAAGGTGGATCTCTGACCGTCCGAGAGTCCGGGGCTGTTGATAGCAAAGGCCCCAGACTGTCTGGCTCGTAGCCGAAAGTAATTCTGAAGACGGGTGAATAGATTGCTTCAAAGGATGATTGTGCCCCTGGAGCAGTGTCCGGAAATCTGAAGACTCTCGATATATTGCGGGACATGTTACGGAAAGCATCTGTGTCGGGGGAGCAGCGTACCTTGATGGGTACAGTGATTGAAAAGATTTCGTCCGCGAAGAGCGGATTAAATGAAGCCTTCATGAGCCTACTTAAAGGCTTTGAGGTTCGTGACATAATGGTTTTCAGCTATGTTTCCTTTGCGAAGATGTGCCTGTGTATAGGTAGTAGCCCCTGAGACTCAGGTTATCTTCCATTAGGAAGCAAACAGGGGATCAAAAATGATCGTTTTGAGGACTAACCCGATGAGCTTGAACACAGGCTGCTTCCCCCTTGGCCACTTCCCGGATTATGGAAATTGCCGAGCTACAGTGGAAGCTTGACGTGGCAGGGGATGATCTTGCATTAATCAATGCGTGTCTTGACGAGTCGCAAGGTATGTATTCAGGGCGATCCTCATACATTGTTTGTGGTATAAACATGATGCTGAGATTTTAGATGCTGCAATGCGCGTGGCTGCAGATGGTGCTGCTGCCGTTGACTTTCTTCGAGCGGAGCTGACCCGAGCCAAGGAGCAGGTCCGTCGTAGCAATGCTACTGCCGAAAAGGCATCGGCTGAATTAAAGGCCGAACAGGCTGCCCGGTGCCAAGGTGAGGAGAAGATATCCACAATGACACTCGAACTGGAGAATGCCACTGGCCGTTGCGAATTTCTAGAGAAGGAGAATAAAGCCTTAACGGCTGAACTTGTCAAGGCCCGACACGAGGCGAGAGAAGCGCGATCAGAATCCAGAGCAATCCGTGAGGAAGTTCGGCAAGCGAAGGAGATTGTGGCTGGAAAGCCTTTTCTGCTACAAACTAAGCTTGGTGACCCGGACTATGCCCAGCTTAACCAAGTGTGGAGTTCTCTAGACGAGTATTTGGACTTGCCGAAGAGTTCTTTCGATGCGGTGCGGTATTACCAAGCGCGAGATGGATATGCAACGGAGAAGCTTTTTTGGTCGCAGTTTGGCGCGTCAAAGCGCCCTCTGCTGCTTAATGAACAGATGTCCCAATGGGCCGAACTTCATAGGATATCCGGTGCTGCCATGAAGGATGTCATAATCCGGTTATGGCCAACCGAGCCTGCACTGAATAGCTATTTCGGTTTGGTGCAAAAGCTTGTTGACGCGGTGCCGCGTATCGACGCTGTGAAGCGGTCAACGTGCATTGAGGGTGCACGGATGGCCTTCGCCCGAGTCAAGACATTCTGGGGGAAGATAAAGGCCGTCGATGTTGCGACGAAGAGTCCACCCAAAGGCAAGGACCATCCGGAACCGGAGCATTATTTTGAAGACGTCCTAGGGGCCGCCCGCCTGATAGAGGGTCAATGCTCGAAAGACATAATGTTCGAGTGAGGTGTATGATAATTGTAAAAGACAATTTTATAGTTAATCTATTTATATGATTTTGCTTGAAAGCTTGAATTCCTCCAGTGCGGCCGTTTTTGATATAAACTAAAAGTTTTCCAGTCGTCGGCTTCAGCCCCCTCGTAGGAAGTACGGGGGTGTTCGGAAAAGCATTTGATCACTCTTTATCCAATGTCTTGGTCCATGAAGGAGGTGATAATGCGGCGAACTAGGAAATCGGACTATAGGGCGTTAACGCTTTCACTTAGCCATAGGAGTTTTATTGTGGGGCTAGGACATAGCCCCTGGTATGTATGCGGCATAGGGCGCCTTACATGTTTGATCTTGAAAAAGATCCCTCGTGTGACACGGAGAATCGCTAAAGATTCCAAAAAGTCATCAAGTGGTTGACCAGCTCTCGCCACATCATGAAAGTCAATTTTCGGCTTTCTCTACTGAGGTGCTCATCCGGTTTAGACCAGGGCACAGTCACAGTAGTTCTCCCTTTACTACCCTAGCCGATAGAGCGGAACGTAGGGTAGCAAGCACAGGAGCCAGGCAACCCAACTATTGACCCAAGACAATGATTCGGAGCTGATGCATATAAGGCCAAACTTGCGACGCCGAAGTGCGCTGTAGAGCTGTTCGAGCTTTTGATGGCAACTTATTTGTTTCCATACCGAGCCCCTGGCAGGTTATGCCATGGTATATTTGTGAAGCAAACGTGGCAGCCATATTCCGTGGCGAGACAACACGGATGATTAGTTTGGATATGTTTTACTGGGAACTGAGTGGTATGCCAATGATTACTTATGATACATAAAAAAGCCATCCTCCCGGAGTACACGCATAGTACAGGCTCGAGAAATAGAGAGTGCGGTCTACAAAAAATTTACTTTGGACCTCCTATCGCACGTCTGCGCCGCCCGTCCTCGGTGGGGGAATCCTTGATGGAAATAGCCCCTTAGGTGAGTATACTCATCCGGACTCCGATAGAGCCAGTTTTCGACGTTTGTCCTGTTCGTCACCTGTTTTTAAAGGATAGCGAAAGAAGAAGAAATAAATAGGAAAATAGATAAAAAAAATGTTACTGGGGTGTTTGCAGGGTTGTCCGTATTGTGCTTCCGCCAATGCCCATGGTATCTTGAGTGCATAATGATGCATGCATGGTACAAATTTTGTAGGTGTACGAAGTGGGCGGCGGAAGCCGGGTCGCTATTTTCGTTCTGGGAGTAGTTGATCCTCCGGTGGAGATTGCTTCTTACCCCTGGTGCTTCATTGGTGAACCTTTCCATCATCCCTGTCGCCTGGCGGCCTTCTTCCCCTGTGTTCGGCGTTGAGCTTGCCGGCCTGCTTAAGGATGCAGCAGTTTCTGTTAGTATGATTGGCTAGTTTATCGGGGTGGCCATGAATCTGGCAGGGTCGGTCCAATATCTTGTCCAGGTTGGATGGTTCGTCGCGATTCGCCTTGAATGGCTTCTTCCGCTGACTGGGCTTGGGATTGCTGAACCCAGCATTAACCGCAGTGTCGCGTGATCTTTCATTATCATTGCGACTTTTGTATTTGCTTAGTCGTGGCTTGCCGTTGCCGTCTCGGATTTCAGAAGTGCCCGGGTCGCTGGCGATGTTGCTTCTGCGAGCAAGCTAGCTGTCTTCTCCCGCGCAAAAGCGGGTCATTAGAGCAGTGAGGGCTGTCATGGATTTAGGTCCTTCTTGGCCGAGGTGGCGTGTCAGCCATTCATCCCAGACGCTGTGTCTGAAGGCCGCAAGGGCTTCCGCGTCGGGACAGTCGACGATTTGGTTCTTTTTAACTAAGAACCGAGTCCAGAGCACCCTGGCTGACTCCCCGGGCTGCTGGACAATGTGGCTTAGGTCATTGGCATCTAGTGGCCGGACATATGTTCCTTGGAAGTTGCCAAGGAAGGCTTCTTCCAAGTCCTCCTAGCTGCCTATGGAATTTTCAGGCAGGCTGTTTAACCAGTGCTGAGCTGGCCCTTTTAGCTTTAGTGGGAGGTATTTAATGGCGTGGACGTCGTCTCCATGGGCCATATGGATGTGGAGAATAAAATCTTCTCTCCATATCGAGGGATCGGTTGTTTCGTCGTATGGTTCAATATTGACGGGTTTGAATCCCTCGGGGAATTCATGATCCATTACTTCATCGGTGAAGCAAAGAGGGTGTGCGGCGCCTCTATGTTGGGCCACAATGCGACGTGACTCTGAAGGAGTCCATTTGTGGTTTTCGGCTCGGGCGTGGCTAGGTTTGTCACGTCCGAATAGGTAGGCTTCGTCATGTGTCGGGACATCCCTCGCGATCCATAGATCGATCTTGCGTGTCATGCTCTACTGTCCAAGTCCCGTTGAAGGTTGTCTGTACAACCACGAGCTGTGTTATTCTTGCCTTTACGGCGAGGTAGGGCAGTCTGGAGTTTGGCTTGAGTTGCGGTAGCTATTAGCCTGTGCTCGAGGGGTCCTTCGGGTACGATGAAGTCTTCGTCGCCGAGGCTTACCTTGTCTTCGGAGAGCGGAAGGTAGTCGTCGTCCTCTGAATTGTCGCTGGGCAGGGCTTGTTCGTCGGGGCTGGCTTGCCCGTTTTCTTGTTCCTCCTGTTCGGATTTTGCTCCGATAGGGTTTTCATTGTGTTCGGCGTCATCCGGGGTATTGTTTCCTCCGGTCCCGGTGTTTCTGTCTTTTGGTGTATCGACCATGTACACATCGTATGAAGAGGTGGCCGTCTGACTTCTTATGAATGGCTAGTCTTGGCCTTGCTCCTTGTCAGCATCGCCGTCCGAGCTATCGATGTCTTCGGAGCCCCAGTTAAGCACGTCAGTTGAGTTTTCGACAGTAGCTATGAAGTGGGTGGCGGGTGGGAAGCAAAATTCTCCATGAGCCCCTAGTTCGAACCGAACATAGTTCGGCTGTGAGTCCCCTGCCAACGACAGGTTTTTTAATGAATTTAGCATATCACCCAAGGGCGAGTGTTGAAAGATGTCTGCAGTGCTGAACTCGAAGATCGATAACCGATCCAACTCGGTGTCCGCAGGCATACGTGGTTCGGAATATAGCCGAAAACGAGTCCGGAATTCCATTGACGCAGATATTGTAAGGTGCTGAGTCCGTGTGCGGCTCCAATGCCACGGATTCCGTGGCCTCGGACGATACGATCTGCTCCAGATCTAAGGCCGTCGCGGCAACAGGAACCATCTCCTGGATGTGATCCGATGACAGATTTAAGTCACGTTCATCAGAGCGAGGAGGAGCAATCGCCGCGGTCTTGAACCCATTGAAGATCAAGTCTACACAGATATCCGCAATGTAGTTCAAGCTTCCGAATCTGACCTGGTGGCCAGGGGCATAGCTGTCGACCTGCTCCAGATGGCCAAGAGAATTGGCCCGCAGTACGAAGCCGCCGACGCCAAAAATCTGTCCGGGGAGGAAGGTTCCTCCTTGGACAGCATCGTTATCGACGATTGAAGGGGCCATCAAACCTTTTGTCGACAGGACAGTGGAACTCTCAATGAAAGCACCATTGTCGGTGTCAAAACCGGCGGATCTCGGGTAGGGGGTCCTGAACTATGCGTCTAGGATCGATGGTAACAGGAGACGGGGGACACGATGTTTACCCAGGTTCGGGCCCTCTCCATGGAGGTAATACCCTACTTCCTGCTTGATTGATCTTGATGAATATGAGTATTACAAGAGTTGATCTACCACGAGATCGTAATGGCTAAACCCTGGAAGTCTAGCCTATATGACTATGGTAATGTGTGTGTCCTTTCCCGACTAACCCCTCATGTTTATATAGACACTGGGGGGATCTAGGGTTTACATAAGAAGGAATCTTCGGTCGCCAAGCTTGCCTTCCACGCCAAGTAGAGTCCAATCCGGACACGGGTACAGTCTTCGGCCTTCATGTCTTCACAGCCCATCAGTCCGGCCCATGGATAACAGGCCGGACGCCCGAGGCCCCTTAGTCCAGGACTCCCTCAAGGGGGAACCATGACTTAGGGACGCGCTTGTCCAAAATGTAGGGTGTGTTACAAAAGTACCCCCACCAATTTGAACTAGCGGCCCTTTCGGCTCAGGGTTAGAACGGGGGTTTCGCGAGTCAGGATTTGGCAGCTGGAGGGAGTTTTCGCGCGCGTTATAATTTCGGGATAGCAATGGGTAGGTTGTGAAGGCGCGAGTTTTGGGGGCACGATATCTGAATTCTCGAAATATAACAAAGCGCAGGTTGAATTTTAGGGACAATCCTAACGTGTGATATTGTACTTGTACCTACCAAATCAATTCGCACTTCCCTCAACGAAAAAACGAAAAAAATAAAACTATTAACACCACACAAAGAGAGAGTCTTGTCCCGTTTTACTATACAAATTAATGCTATTCAATGGTATGAAACCATGTTATGTCCAATTAAAAAAATTCGCTGGCTTTATAATGCATTTAACCTACTCATACCAACATTTTAGTGCATTCCAAATGTCTATACTACCGCTGCAATTCGAACTAAATTTGAATTCGTTTCTCTATTTGAATAAGAATCTACCATCATGATTGTTGCCAACTTCAACCATCATTCGTGTATTACCTTAACAACACACCACATGATTACTATAGAGATAGATATGAACTATGTGTACTATATGAACTCGAATTCAATTTTTTGAATAAACTTGATGTTGATTCCAAATAATAGTACATTTGATGTACTAAGTAGATATTCATAATCTAAACCATGGTCCATACGTACACCGTGTTTATCACACAAAGTATAGTGCCCCGCCCCCTACATTATGACAAGTATTTAGCCCTGAGCTGCAAAAGCCACACATTAGCCCAAATTATAATCAATGTTCTATATAATATATGTAGTACTGGCAAGATGCCCATGCGTTCCACGGAACATCAAGATGATCGAGGGGAGGCCTTATATGCAAATGTGGAGAGGGGTGTGGGTATCTTTTTTCAAAATTACCATAGTTTCCTTCCTATCCGTCAGATATAAATCGGATGGCCTATATTGCAGGATGGCAAGCACACCATCATCAACAACTATGTTTTTATAAGAGTAGAGATAAAATATATTATATGTAGTATAACATGTTCATAACCACACCATGTGTATCACCGTTATATATATTCATGCATGCGTCGGTTTAAAAACTATGATAAATTCTTCAAATATTCGGATTCACTTTTTATAATGAATTATGATCTCTATTCGTCTTTTGCACCCACACAATCCTCTTATCTTTGTAGCTAGCGCTAACTTTCTCTTGTGCATGCACACGCGAGCATCCCTCTCACCCGCCCTCAGCTTTCTCTAGCTCCATCGCGCAAATTTGTCTTTTCACTTTAGGTCGTTCACCCACAATGTGCGTAGGCCCCCCAGCTCCTTCTTTACGGCACACATCGATCGATATGCCTGTATAGCCAGGTGGAGGTATACATGTTGTTTCGACAAAATGTACATGGTGGTTATGCGGTCATTATCCATATGCTCCTATTGCTGCTGCAAATCTAATACTATCACTGGGTAAATGAAGAAATACCTTTTTCTCGGGTATCCTGGTTTAGTTCCCATCAAGATAATCATGATGCTTCTGTTTGTTGGTGTACTTTTCATTAATTCTTATTGACAATTGAGTTGTCGTTGTTAATCTTGTACAACTGCCAGAACAAAGTAACAACACTATATCCATTTTTTATATTTTTGCAAACAGCGATGCGTATCTCCATACCCGGGCATGTCTTCCTTAAGTTTAGTGGAACTGCACAAAATTGGATGGCCATTATTGTTCCGCCTCACTGTCCTCTGCCACGTGGTTCTTCCTTCCTTGAGCTTGATTACTAAGAAGAAACAGACCACAATGAGGATTTGTCGAACTTCATAGGTGCCTCAACCAAACTTGATGCCAAATGGATGATGCATCACCACGATGACCTATCGATGCTCATGGTTGCGCCTCATGGTTGCATCGGCTGGTGAAGCTGATCGATTTTCAAGGGAACACAAGCTGTCTTCCATTAGTGCTCTTTGCTTGTTACCCGCGAAGATGATATCCTTCATCAGTTCACCTTGGTTGCGTTGGAGACGCAGTCGCCTTTCATGTTGGTGCAATTTTATCACACAATTGGCTATGAACCAAATGTGTCCTCGAAGAAGGATCGACGTTGGTACTAAGAGCATATGTTTTGTATTGATTTCTAAGCCTTCACACAACTTTGTCTTCAGCTCCCCTGTAATTTTATTTGTCCAGCTATTAACTTTGATTTTAAAAATGGTGTGGACTAAAAACCCGGATGGACGTAGTAGCCCTCCATTTTTATTTACTCTGCATATTTAGATTTGACTGAAGTGAAACTTTGTAAAGTTTGACCAAGTTTAGGCTGAACACAACAAACCATAATTATTGAGAGAGGGCAAACTATACATACTCTCAAAGCCTTCCGATAATTGAAATTAAAATTCTTTATTTGTACACACTCTCACACGTTTCCGATAATTTGGCGCATGTGTGGTTGTTCACTTAAGGGAGGGTAGTATACCGCACATGAAGGACAGGAAGTGCGACCAGGACGCGTGGATCGTTAGTTCATCAGAAGTAGTAGTTTTCTTCACTGGTACGTTAAATAAAGAGTTTCATTTCATACTTAAACAATTTAAAATGATTGTTATGGAGAGAATAAGAAAACCACTCAACTATATATTAGTAGTACACACGAGTACTATATGGACGCAGCTTCATTGACTTAGTGCACCTGCCTTTGGGTGTATGATAGGTGGGCCCAAAATTTGGCTGGCCCACCTGTCATACAGCCAAAGGCAGGTGCAGTTAAGGCACCATAGCTCAGTCCGTACTACAATATAAATGTAGTACTATATAAGCTGGAGCCTCAGTGCTTGTTTGCTAGGGTTTGCACTCTCCACACTCTCGCCGCACTATATATATACACGCTAGAAGATCGGCGTTCCTTTGCTAGGGTTTGCCATATTCACAGTCTCTCACCCTCTTCACCAGATCTAAACAAGACTGTGTTGGCCTCTGTCCGGATCCCGATGCACCGGGAAGGGGCGGAGGTGCACCGTTCACTCTATCACCTTCGGCGAGGGAGGTAATCCACTGCCGGCTACGATGATCTCTTTCACCCAGCGCTTGTGCGGGAGGGCCACCGACCCCTTCTTCCTCGCTGCCGTACGTAGTATGGGAAGATCTGGCCTCCCGCCGCACGCCTAGCCTCATCCCGACGACTCTAAGGTATAAGTTTTTTTGAAACCGTCATTGATCCAGCTGCATGCGGATCTTTTTCGATTCTGTAGTCGAATCTAGGTCTTGGTTGAAAGAGGAAAGAAGGGTGTTGTGGGGTGGAGCATGAATCTTGGACGTGGTTCAATGAGTAAAGGAGGGAGGAAAAGTAGTATAGACTAGCTACCCAGCCGCTTTGTTGGTCGAAAAGGGAAAATGGGGTAACCCAGTACACACATCTGTAAGGAACCGATCTCTTTGTTGAAAAAGGAAAGAAACTGGGGGGGTCGGGTAGTTTATGTAGGACTAGATTTGCTGCCCTCACATAGGAAAAAGGTCCAAAGAGAACAAACATGGGACCAATGCAGATATGCTGCTTGGCTACATACTCTGCATCACCCATTTATACTTGTGGACGCACATGGTGCTGGCCTGTCCCATGTCCCATACAACTATTTTGCTGTTGTTAATCTGAGAATGCCGCTGGAAAATTTAAGCAATGCCACTGTTAAAAGTAAATTACATTTTTAACAAATGTTGTTTTAAGGGAAAGTCTCTGTTAATATGAATCAATGCAACCGTTTTAGGAATGCTACTATCCTACTTTGTTTTCCATCAAGATAAGTTAGATGCTTCTTTTTGTTGCCATTTGTTTCATCCTCTTTTATTGGCCAGTAATTGTTTCCTTTTTTTCCTATGTTAAAACAGGGATATCTATTCAACTTCTTGCTAAAGCCAACTTAAATGTCACACCGGCAACTTTGCTTGATCTCAATGCAACCGCATAAAACGAGATTGGATTTCCTATTCGTGTTGGTAGATTCGTATTTTATCTTGTTCGTCTCATGAAAGGTCAGTACAGGCCTTCATACACATGATTGTGTAGTGTGCTTTGAGATGTTGTGCTACTTTTATTGGTACCGTTTTGAATAAATGTTGAATTGGAGCTATTGTATTGTTGTCTTTTCCCATTAAGTAGTGAACAAAAATGGGACCAACCCAGACATGATGCTTGTTGCTGTGTTACAACAAACTCTGCATCACCACTTTATAAGTAGATGGAAGCACATGGTGTTGTTGCGCCCACTCTCCCTGGAACTGTTTATGCTTTTTGTTAATCTAATGCCGCTGGTAAAATTAAGCAATGCCACTCTTAGAATTAACTACTGAATCTTAGTTCAAAACTGCAACACTTGTTACGGATTGGCGAGATTAACATTTTTGTGGCCGCATGTTTCATCCTCCTTTATTGGCCAGTAATTGATTCCTTTTTTCCCTCTGTTAAAACAGGGATATCTATTCAACTTGTTGCTATTGCGACATTTTGCTTCGCTATGCGAAACACTTATGTTTTAAGAGTGTTTTGTGAAGTTCAACTTGAATGTCACACCGGTGACTTTGCCTAATTTTTGTGGAACTACACAAAAGGAGATCAGATTTTCATATATGTGTTGGGATTTGTTTCAAGTCCTCCTCGCGAGTTTTTTCAAATCTTTGTCAAGAAACGTCAGTACAGACCTTCATCCACATGATGCTGCAGTGTGCTTTGAGATGTTGTGCTACTTGTATTGGTACTGTTTTGGATAAATGTTGAATTGAAGCTATTGAACTGCCGTCTTTTACCATTAAGTGAGCAAAAATTGTTCCAACCCAGACATGATGCATGTTTCTTTGTTACAACAAAACTCTGCATCAACCCCTTCATAAGTTGATGGAAGCACATGCTATTGTTGTGCCCACTCTCCCCTGGAACTGTTTATGCTTTTTGTTAATCTAATGGTGCTGATAAAATTAAGCAATGCCACTCTCAGAATTAACTAATGAATCTTAGTTCAAAACTGCAACACTTGTCAGGGATTGGCGGGATTACTAGTTTTGTGGCCGCATGTTTCATCCTCCTTTATTGGCCAGTAATTGATTCCTTTCTGCCTCTGTTAAAACAGGGATAGCTATTCAACTTGTTGCTATTGCGACATTTTGCTTCGCTTAATTTTGGTGGAACTGCAGAAAAGGAGACTGGATTTCCATATATGTGTTGAGATGTCTTTCAGGTCTTCCTCACGAGTTGTTTCAAATCTTGGTCTTGAAAGGTCAGTACCGACTTTCAATACCGACTTTCCTCAGAATTAACCACTGAATCTTAGTTCAAAACTGCAACACCTGTTAGGGATCGGCGGGAGTACCATTTCTGTTAGGGATCGGCCGGAGTACATGTTTAAGAAATGTATTCTTCAGATAATGTCTTTGTTATTATATATCAGTTACAGTGTTTTACAAATGGTACAATCCTGCTTTGTAGTTCTTTCTACTTGTTTAACCAAGGTACTATTAAGATAATGTCTCTGTTAAAAGGAATCAGTCGCATTGTTTTAGGAATGGTACCTTTCTGCTTTGTCATTTTTTATACATGTTGAAACAAGGCATTGTTAAGATAATGTCTCAGTTAATATGAATGAATCACACTAATTGAGAATTGCTACTCTCCTTCTTTGTTTCCCATTAAGATAAGGTAGATCAATACATGTTTTTCTTCTGGGAGTACAAGTCATCAACCGTTATTTCTCAGTAATTGTTTCCCTTATACCTATTGTTGCTTACAGGGATATCAAAATTAAAGCTCGGTTTTATTTCGACTTTTATTTTCATGAGCTGCACAAAAGGAGCCAATGTGTCTAAGGCAAACTGCTGCATTAGTGGGTCCAGTTGGTCTTACCACTTTGCAGAAAGAAGCAGTCACTGTTTGCGCTACATTATAGAAGGAATGATCAAGAAGCTTTACAGAGTATTAGTAGACGTTGGTGATGTGACTAGTCCGCAAAGAGCATAGGAAACTCCACAACACATGGAGTGCACTGGGAAAAAAGTGCCCAAACAAGTACAAGAAGCCAGGACAGGACTCCAAATCTGTCAATGTCATTCTAAGCAACAATGATGGGGCATCTGGGTATGGTAATCTGTTTACCGTACTTTCAGTTTGTTAGTCCACCGATTGGTGGGTGACACTGGGGCCAATATTCATGTGTGTGCTGATGTGTCTTTGTTTTCTTGCGGCATAGAAATACGAAATCCACAAGGATGCTCAGCTTGATTTTAGTGGAACTGCACAAAATGTTCAAATGGTTCGTGTCCTCCATAATACTTCATCATGCACAATACATCGAATGGTTCTCTAATCATTCGTTGTCACCTCGAGCCACCGGACTGTCAGATGACAAACTGATGACAAACCCTTCTGTTACACAATCATAGGCATTACATATTTTGAATGGGAAAAGCTTGTCAAAGTTTAATCATTCATGTTAGCAAGAATACATTAGTTTAATATATTGGAATTGGAAAACCTTGTCAAATTTTGCTCATTTGTGTTAGCCGGAAGACATGCATTTGATATTTTTGAGTGGGACGCCCTTTGTTGTGAGCAACGTCCATCGTTTTTTCCTATTCCTGTCTTCAGTTCAGCAGTAAATATTTACTCTGCTGAGATGCATAGTCACAGGAATGTTGACTTATGTAAGCTATTTTAAGAGTTTGTTCTGAATGTTGTCTATGTAATGCTAGGCCTTGTGAGTTTGATTGCAAAGTTGAGTTTGGAATGCGGTGGCATGCGGCATCACGAGCTCTTCACCGTGCCTCCTGAGAATAATGCTTCATATTGTTTTGCATGTGGAGCTAATGCTTGTGATTTGCATGTTAAGAAGATCATCCTCTTTTGTTGTTTCTGTGCTTAAGAAGTCCATTGTCTTATGTTTCATTCATAGCCTATACGACAACTCAGGTAGGTTAGAGGTGAAACCATATGATCTTCCTACGAACTCACATCTTAGGTCGTGATTGGATCGTTGTTTTCCAACCAAAACCGCTTGAAAAACTGGCGCTTGCAAATAAAAGCAGATGGCCTCAGGCGAAGCGCTTGGTTGGTTGATTTCGACTAGTAAAATATACACTGGTCTCTCAAATTACACGCGTAACATGCTTGTTTTCGTTATAGACCTTGGGCCCTCAGTTTCATTACGCCTGTATTTTACACGTTGTTTCCGATGACTAAATTACACTTGTATCTTAATACAGGTGTGAAATAAACCAGAGCTCCCAAGAGAGGCCTTACCATTTCATGCCGTCTCAGTCTCTCGAAGGTGCTCATAGGTGTCCGATGATCCTGGCTTCCTGAATGAGAAGCGGGCGTTGTATTAGACCATCAGGAGCGCCCGCGAGGCCCGCTCCGTCGTCCTTCGAGTTGTTGCGCTCGCCGTGGCGCCGAGCATTGTCAACATGGTCAACAAACATGAGGATTCAGGAGATGACTTTATTTTGACTGGATGACAGTAGGGACCCACTAGGGCCATTGTCGTACGTACGCAAGTTCCTCCTTATTATATACAACTAGATTTTTTTTTGCTTCCTCCTGGTTTCCTAACATCACGGTCCCACACCATCGTCAACATATATAATAAATAAACGAGAGAATTGCACAAGGAGCGGCCGACAGTTGGGACCCAGCAGCTCGAGCATTGTTTTTTTAGGCGTAAGCAGAGTTTTCTTGAGCGATGTTTTTGTTGTTGTTCAGAGGAGCAGGGTATGAACTGGGCGGGCTGTGACCCGTCAGGCCCGGCTATTATTTTATGTCGACCAAATATCCAGCCCTGATATTATTTTTTCAAGGTGAAAGTGGCTAGCCCAGCTATACTTTTTTTGCGGAATACCCAACCCAGGTCAATTTTTATTCTCTGCCCCGCTAGGCTTTAAATCTTTCCTATTAGGCCTAACAAGAAAATGGGCTTTAAGAAATAATAAATATGTTGTAGTTATAAAAACTGGGCTGTAAAATACAAAAACGCACCAAGCAGGTAATTAGTTTAAAAAATATTGTTGTTTGAATTTGGAAATTTTCATTTCATTACTTATTGCGCGCGCAGTATTTTTTTAGAATTTTACCTAATACAAATTCATTTTGAAATTATATTTAATCTGACTCGAAATTTCGAGATAATTTTTTTTGGATCCCATCAAAATGTGGGATTTTTGGTTGAATTATGTTTTGAGAGATTGGTTTAAATTGTTAATCGTTGTCCTGGCTAGAAAATGGGCTTTAATTTTAACAGACTGGAAATGGGTTGTAGTAAATTCCATTAGAATTCAAAAATGGGTTGTACACTATTATAAATCGCAAATGGGCTATATGTTCTCTGCCACAGATGTGATGCTCACTTGTGGGCCTCCTTTTTTTTTTGAGAATTATAGTCAGGACACGATTCTAGCAGCAGTGGCCGTTGGACACGTTTCTAGCAGCAGTGTACGCGTACGGAAGGCTTGTGGGCCTACTAAGGCATACGAAAGGCTTTGTAAACTTATAGTCAAGACACAATTCTAGCAGCAGTGGCCCTTGGATGTCCATCCAACGACTATAGTGCTTCTTCAATCTCGGATATTCTTGCTTCGGCCGCCCAAACCACCGCCGGCGGTACCACCTGCTACCGCCTCCCGGGGCCGCCTGTGCTGCCGCGTAGGCTTCACTGGCCTACTCTAGTCCCAAACGCCGCGCAGGCTTCACCTGTTTTCGTTACAGACCTCGGGCCCTCGGTTTCATTACGCCTGTATTTTATGCGTTGTTTCCGATGACGAGTAAATTACACTTGTATCTTAATAAAGGTGTGAAATAAACCGGAGCTCCCAAGCGCGGCCTTACCGTTTCATGCCGTCTCAGTCTCTCGAAGGTGCTCATAGGTGTCCGATGATCCTGGCTTCCTGGATGAGCAGCGGGCGTTGTATCAGACCATCCATAGGGCCCACGAGGCCGTCTCCGTCGTCCTTCGAGTTGTTGCGATCGTCGTGGCGCCGAGCATTGTCAACATGGTCAACGAACATGAGGATTTGGGATATGACTTTATTTTGACTGGATGACAGTAGGGACCCACTAGGGCCATAGCCGTACGTTCGCAAGTTCCTCCATATTATATACAACTATAATTTTTTTGCTTCCTCCTGGTTTCCTGACATCACGGTCCCACAGCATCGGCAACCTATATAGTTCATAAACGAGAGAATTGCACAAGGAGCGGCCGACAGTTGGGACCCAGCAGCTCGAGCAGTATTTGTTTTTTTAGGTGTAAGCGGAGTTTTTCTTGAGCGATGGTTTTGTTGTTGTTCAGAGGAGTAGGGTATCAACTGGGCGGGCTGTGGCCCGTCTAGCCCATGCTATTATTTTATGTCGACCAAATATCCAACCCAGATATTATTATTTCAAGGTGAAAATGGCTAGCTCAGCTATACTTTTTTTGTGGAATACCTAACCCAGGTCAACTTGTTATTCTCCGGACCGCTGGGCTCTAAATCTTTCCTATTAGGCCAAACAAGAAAATGGGCTTTAAGAAAAATATAAATGGGATGTAATTATAAAAATTGGGCTGTAAATATACAAAAACGCACCAAGCAGGCAATTAGTTTCAAAAATATTATTGTTTGAATTTGGATATTTTCATTTCATTACTTATTGCGCGCGCAGTATTTTTTAGATTTTTAACTAATAAATATTCATTTTGAAATTATATTTAATCTGACTCGAAATTTTGGGATAATTTTTTTTCAGACCCCATCAAAATGTGGGATTTTTTGTTGAATTCTGTTTTGAGAGGTTGGTTTTAATTATTAATCATAGTCCTAGCTAGAAAATGGGCTGTAATCTTAATAGACAGTAAATGGGTTGTAGTAAATTCCATTAGAATTCAAAAATGGGCTGTACACTATTACAAATCGCAAATGGGCTATATATTCTCTTCCACAAATGTGATGCTCACTTGTGGGCCTACTATTTTTTTTGAGAATTATAGTCAGTGGCGCATACGGAAGGCTTGTGGGCCTACTAAGGCGTATGGAAGGCTTTGTAAACTTATAGTCAACACACGATTCTAGTAGCAGTGGCCATTGGATGTCCATCCAACGGCTGTAGTGCTTCTTCAATCTCGGATATTCTTGCTTCAGGCGCCCAAACCTCCGTTGGCAGTACCGCCTGCTACCGCCTCTCGTGGCCGGCTGTGCTGCCGCGTAGGCTTCATTGGCCATGTCTAGTCCCAAACGCCGTCCAGGCGTTTCCTCTACTCACCAACACCTCCTGTTCTTCACCGGCGACGGTAGCCTTACACCGCAGCCGAACCAGTGAACCCTCATATTTCCCTCCGCATGGGCATCCACTAATGTGTCTTCGCCGGCTCCGGGCCGTTCCCTTCATAATACTCGCCATCGTTCACTACGTTGATTCTCTCGGCGCGCTGTGGTCAACTTTTTCAACAAACGACAGCCATCGGGGACACAGATCCAGTGCCTTGCCCACAGCAAGGCACGACGTAACTGGTGGCCAGCCAGCCGTTGGATCAGGGGGGCGGCTCAGATGAGGCATGCACCTGGATTGGCTGACAGTAGGGACGCACATGCCCCATGGCCGCACGCAGCAAGTGCCCCCGTATTATGCAAAACAAATAATTTCTCCCCCTGACAGGTTTGACCCACCAGCGACATCTTTGCACGCAAGGAAGTGCTTCCTTTATTACGTGGAAATAAAAAGTTTCCTCTCTGTGATAGCTGGGGCCCACCAGCTTTATTATGATCCTTTTCGTGAAAATGTAGATTGTATCGAAGATCCTAAATTGTTTTCTTTTTATTCTAACTCGAAAAAGAAGAAATAAAAAACTGAAAACATCTTCGCACGCAAGGAAGTGCCACCTTATTACGCAAAAAAAATTGATTCCCCCTACTAGCTGGGACCCACCAGATTTGTAGGCTGACTTGTGGGCCTACTAAGTTAACACGTACACATGGCTTTGTCAACTTAGTCAATAAACAATTCTAGTTGCACTGACCGTTCGATGTTAATCCAACGGCCAAGCTGTGTCTTCAACCCCTGGTCTTGTTGCTCTAGCCGCCTAAACCTGCGCCCGCCGGTACTGCTCCAGCCTCCCGTGGCCGGGTGTGCTGCCGCGCAGGCCTAACCGCTCGACCATACTACTACTAGTCAGGCCTTCCCTCTACTCACCCACACCCCCTGTTATTCTCCGGAGACGGCAGCCTCAAACCGCAGCCGAATCAGCCAACCCTCATACTCCCCTCCGCGTGGGCATCCATTGTTGCATATTCCCCGGCTCCGGATCGTTCCCTTCCTAGGCCGCGCCATCGTCCACCACCTTGGTGCTCTTGGGCGGTACGGCGTCGTCAACGCGGTCAACGAACGACATCCATCAAAAGAGGACTGTAAGTGGAGAGGCTGACAGCAGGGTCCATGGCCGCACGCAAGGAAGTGCCTCCTTATTACGCGCAAAATAATGATTCCTCCACCTGACACCTCGGATCTACCGGAAGGGCCTGTGTATTTCGCGAAAAAAACGTTTCCCCCCTGACAGCTGGGACCCACCGGCTTTATCTTCGCACGGAAGGAACTGCGTTCTTACCCCCTGACAGCTGGGACCCACCAGGTTGAAGTGCAGGTAGCGTTATCTGTCCGGGCGCGAACGTGTACGTACATAGCGGTCGATCGGTGTCTTTGCAGCGACGTACCATGGCCGAGTAAGGAGCGGCACGTGTTGAAGTAGAGGCGCCAACGTAGCATGTCACGCAGTCCCATCTATATCGTGTACACGTGCGTACGGCCATGCTGCAACATAGTAAACACGGCTACGGACGTACATACGGGTGGGGTCTCTAACACGTACAACGACTAATCATGTTCATCAGAAGCCAACCGGCTGGGTCGGGGCGAGAAACTGCGTCGTGTTCATGGGGAGGCAACGGAATGTGTCTTGTTCATCGGGAGGCAACGGAATACGTCGTTTTCATCAGGAACCAACCGGCTTGGACGGAACAGCCGATCAAAACAAGGCCTGGCGTACCGCAGAACGGAGGAAACGGCCTTGTGTTCGCCCGGCCATGGTCGAAACGGGATCATGTTCATCGGGAGGGGTCTGGCGACCGCAAAACAGAGGAAACAGACTTCTCTTGGACCTCCTACGGTCGAAACGGGGTCCTGTTGATCGGGAGGGGTGTGGCGTACCGCAAAACGGAGGAAACGGACATGTGTTGGAGCGCTACGGTCGAAACGGGGGTCCTGTTCATCGGGAGGGGTGTGGCGTACCGCAAAATGGGACTCCACGAGATACTATTCATCTCCATCGTGACTGCCTCCATGCGCTACTGTTCATCCACCATCGACCTCCTCCAGCCTCCACCTGCGACTGTTCATCCACGGGCTCCTATTCATCCAACCTCCACCGCTCCTCCACCGGCTACACTTCAACCAGCCCTCTCCACGGGGTCCTGTTCAACCAACCCTCCACGGGCTACTATTCATCCAACCCTCCACTGGCTACTGTTCAACCAGCCCTCCACGGGGTCGTCCTGTTCATCCAGCCCTCCACAGGGTCGTCCTGTTCATCCAGCCCTCCACGGGGTCTTGTTCATCCACCCCCAACTGGCTCGATCGATCGGGGTCCTGTTCATCCAGCGGCAACGGCCTCTACTACCATGTGGTCCTGTTCATCCACCCCCCCCCCCCCCCCCACCGGGAATTGTTCATCCAACCCCCCAACAACGCTCATTGTTCATCAAGGGAAGGAGGCAGCAGGGTTCGATCGGCTTCAGTTAGCAGCAGTAGTGGAGAAATCGCTCGATCAGGTTCAGTTAACAGCCAGGGATCGATCGATCGCTAGGGTTCAGTAACGCGTAGCCTGCAGTGCAATCGCTCGGGTTCAGTAGGCGAACGCCTCGCTCGGGTTTGGTTAGAGCCCAACGCCTCGCACTCACGCGCGTACGTGTACGAGAGAAACGTGCATCGCTCGGCCCCCGACCACCCCCCGTAAGCGGGAACTCCCCAATATTTTCCTCGCCCTTGCTTCTACCATGGTTTTTTCCATCATGGACGGCCCAAAGAATGTCATGCAGTTGCGTCTCCGGCCTGCCCAGGACGAAAAGCCCATTTTTTGTCATGATTTTTTGGCATGGAAGTAGGATCCCACCACATCTAAGATGATACCGGGTTTTGTCATAATTATAGTCATAGAAGTGTCATAAGCATGACAGAAAAAAAAATTGTTCGGCCCAAAATGTCACGGATGTGTCTTTTTTTTGCAGTGATAATACTTCAAGCATACTAATAAAGCAATCATGTCTTCTCAAAATGTCATGGCCAAAGATAGTTATCCCTAACAAATCGTATAGTCTCTCTATGCTCTATATTCATCACACAAAGTATTTCATCATGCACAACCCCGATGACAAGCCAAGCAATTGTTTCATACTTTTAACATTCTCAAGCCTTTTCAAATTTCACGCAATACATGAGCGTGATCCATGGATATAGCACTATAGGTGGAATAGAATATGGTGGTTGTGGAGAAGACAAAAAAGAAGGAGAAAGTCTCACATCTACTAGGCGTATTAACGGGCTATGGAGATTCCCATCAATAGATATCAATGTGAGTGAGTAGGGATTGCAATGCAACGGATGCACTAGAGCTATAAGTGTATGAAACCTCAAAAGAAAACTAGGTGGGTGTGCATCCAACTTGCTAGCTCATGAAGACCTAGGGAAATTTGAGGAAGCCAATCATTGGAATATAAAGTCAAGTTCTATAATGAAAAATTCCCACTAGTATATTAAAGTGATAGAATAGGAGACTCTCTATCATGTAGAACATGGTGCTACTTTGAAGCACAATTGTGGAAAAGGATAGTAGCATTGTCCCTTCTCTCTTTTTCTCTTAGTTTTTCTTTTTTCTGTCTTTTTTTTGTTTGGGCCCTTTGGCCTCTTTTTTATTTTGGGCTCTTTGGCCTCTTTTTATTTTTTAAGTCCGGAGTCTCATCCCAACTTGTGAGGGAATCATAGCTTCCATCATCCTTTCCTCACATGGGACAATGCTCTAACAATGATGATCATCACACTTTTATTTACTTACAACTCAATAATTACAACACGATACTAGAACAAAATATGACTATATGAATGACTCCGGCGGTGTAGCAGGATGTGCAATGATCAAGAGTGACATGTATAAAAATATGAACGGTGGCCAAGCCACAAATACGATGCCAACTACATGATCATGCAAACCAATATGACAATGATGGTATGTGTCATAATAAAATGGAACAGTGGAAGTTGCATGGCAATATATCTCGGAATGGCTATGGAAATACCATAATAGGTAGGTATGGTGGCTGCTTTGAGGAGGGATATATGGTGGGTTTAATGCACTTGCGAAAGTGGCACGGTACTAGAGAGGCTAGCAATGGTGGAAGGGTGAGAGTGCGCATAATCCATGGACTCAACATTAGTCACAAAGAACTCACATACTTATTTCAAAAATTTATTAGTTATCGAAATAAAGTACTACATGCATTCTCCTAGGGGGATAGATTGGTAGGAAAAGGCCATCGCTCGTCCTAGACCGCTACTCATAAGGAAGACAATCAAAAAATAAATCGTGCCCCGACTTCATCGCATAACGGTTCACTATACGTGCATGCTTCGGGAATCACAAACTTTAACACAAGTATTTATACCAATACACAATTACTCACTAGCATGACTATAATATCACCATCTTTATATCCCAAAACAAATGCAAGGAATCAAACTTGTCATATATTCTATGCTCTTTATGAAAGTTTTTATTATATCCCTCTTGGAGGCCTATCATATTAGGACTAAATTCATAACCTAAGCAAATTACCATGATGTTTCAATAATCTGAAAATAATATAAATGAAGCATGAGATTTCATCAATTTCTTCAAAATAAAACCACCGCCATGCTATAAAAGATATAAGTGAAGCACTAGAGCAACTACCCTGCTCAAAAGATATAAGTGAAGCATAGATGGTATTCTAATAAATTCACGATTAATGTGTGTCCCACTCAAAAGTTGTGTACAGCAAGGATGATTGTGGCAAACTAAAAATCAAAGATTCGTATCATACAAGACGCTCCAAGCAAAACATATATCATGTGGTGAATAAAAAATATAGCCTCAAGTAAATTTACTGGTGGATTGAAGACGAAAGAGGGGATGCCATCCGGGGCATCCCCAAGATTAGATGTTTGGTTGTCCTTGAATATTACCTTGGGGTGCCTTGGGCATCCCCAATCTTAGTCTCTTACCACTCCTTATTCGATAGTCCATCAAATCTTTACCCAAAACTTGAAAACTTTACAACACAAAACTCAGCTGAAAACTCATGAGATCCGTTAGTATAATAAAATAAATCACCACTTAGGTACTGTTGTGAACTCATTCTAAATTTATATTGGTGTTATATCTACTGTATTCCAACTTCTCCATGGTTCATACCATCCGATACTACCCATAGATTCATCAAAATAAGCAAACAACGCAATTAAAACAGAATCTGTGAAAAACATAAAAGTCTGTAGTAATCTGGAAACTTCGTATACTCCTGTCACTCCAAAATTGCTGAAAATTTAGGAAAATCTAGGGAATTTGTACATAAATCTTGTGTAAAAAATTCAGATCAAAAGCACGCTTTAGTGAATTTCTAAAATTCTGGTAATGAGCGCAAAAGTTTCTGGTTTTCAGCAAGATCAAATCAACTATCACCATAGACCATCCCAAAGGTCTTACTTGGCACTTTGTTGAAACAAAAGCTATAAAACATGATTACTACTGCAGAATAATCATGTGAACACACACAAATAGTAGGGGTAAATATTGGGTTGTCTCCAAACAAGCGCTTTTCGTTAATGCCTTTTTAGCTAGGGATGATGATGTCAGTGATGCTCACGTAAAAGATAAGAGTTGAAACATAATGGGAGCATCATGAAGCATATGACTAGCACATTTAAGTCTAACCCACTTCCTATGCATTGGGATTATGTGAGCAAACAATTTATGGGAGCAAGAATCAACTAGCATAGTGAGGCAAAACAAGCAAAACTTCATAACTTTAAACACATAGAGAGGAAACTTGATATTATTGCAATATGTAGAAGCATATGTTCCTCTCTCATAATAATTTCCAATAGCATCATGAATGAATTCAACAATATAACCATGACATAAAGCATTATTTTCATGATGCACAAGCATAGAAATTTTACTACTCTCCACATAAGCAAAATTCTTCTCATTCGGAATAGTGGGAGTATCATAAGAAACTCGAATACTATAAATTGTTTCCACATTAAAAGAGTAATGTTCAGAAAAAGGGAAATCATAATTATGACAAGTTTTATAAATATAATCATCACTAATTTTTATAACATTAGTGTCATCACAACAATCATCATAAGTAGCAACTTTGTTCTCATCAAAATCAATTGAAACCTCTTCCAAGATAGTGGAATATTTACTAAATAAAGTCATGATCTTTCCAAATCCACTTTTATCATTATCATAAGATTCAACACTCTCCAAAATAGTGGGATAATTATTATCTAAAGTTGACACTCTTCCAGACCCACTTTCATAAATATTGCAGTCATCATAAATAGGAGGCATGCTATCGTCATGATAAATTTGCACATCAAAACATGGGGGACTAAAAATATCATCTTTACCAAACATAGCATCCCCAAGCTTGGGACAAATATTAATTGCAGCAAATAAATTCTAAAACATGTCATTCTCATCAAACATAGCATCCCCAAGCTTGTGGCTTTGCATATCGTAAGCATAATCACTCTCATCATTAATAGTATGAATAGCACCAATATATAGAAATTATTATCATCACAATTTTCTAAGTTGGTGCAAAAAATATGTTCATGATTAGAAGAAGTATCATTATTTTTCCAATCATAATCATCACAATGAATAATAGGCATACCAAAATCACCCTCAATAGTTTCTTCGGACATTGTACCATAAGACAAAGAATCAATATCGTCATCAAGTATATCATCTTCCACATTTATTTTTGATTCATTCTCATGAGGCATAAAAATAATAGGAGCGATATCATTTGGGAGGGATACCTTTCTACCTTTGCTTCTCCATCTTTTCTTTTTCTTATCCACATCATGTGTGGGTTTAATCAACTTTTTGGAACTACTTATTGATGAGATTGGTTGCATAGGAAGCTCATTCTCGTAACCTGTTTCATCACGAGAGACAATAGGAGGGAAAGTGGAGAGCTTTACCCTCTCATTAGTATTTCTTTTATATTCTGTTAGTTTTCCGGTCTTTACATAGTTGGCAATATAAGCATTTTCATTGCAATTTACCATGCAAAACATATATATTTCTTTACGGGTAGTTTCAACATGGTCGGTGAATATGAACGCTTCGGACCAACTATTATTATGTGACAACTCTTCACACCCCAAAAACAAACAAAGTTCATTATAAATTCAAGGGTGATCAAGTTATTTCTATATTTAGCCACAATTCGATCATAAAAAACTGTGCATTGGAAATTAAGATGAACAACTCTATGCAAAGTTTCACAAGTAATGTGATGAAGAGAGCATAATTTTGTAGCAAATTTATCTATCACCTTAAGCCACCGATTGGTTTCATCATGTTTATGCTTCTTAAAAAACCTATCATCCCTATAAGGCATGTCTTCACAAAACTCTATTCACTCCACAAAGATTGTCATGCTTATAAGAAACACCTTTATCATGACTAGTGAAATCATCATTAGTATCATGAATATTCATAGCAATCACACTAACAACATATCAATCATGTTTTCCATTCAAAGATTTAGTGCCAAACATTTCATCGACTTCTTCTTCTAACACTTGAGTACAATTTTCCTCTCCATTGAAAGACATTTAAAAGATGAAGCATATGAGGCAACCTCAATTCCATTTTTTGTAGTTTTCTTTTATAGACTAAACTAGTGGTAAACCAAGAAACTAAAATATTCAATTGAAAGACCTAAATATATACCCTCAAGCACTAACATCCCCGGCAACGGCGCCAGAAAAGAGCTTGATGTCTACTACGCAACCTTCTTCTTGTAGACTTGTGTTGGGCCTCCAAGCGCAGAGTTTTGTAGGACGGTAGCAAATTGCCCTCAAGTGGATGACCTAAGGTTTATCAATCCATGGGAGGTGTAGGATGAATATGGTCTCTCTCAAACAACCCTGCAACCAAATAACAAAGAGTCTCGTGTGTCCCCAACACACCCAATACAATGGTAAATTGTATAGGTACACTAGTTCGGTGAAGAGATGGTGATACAAGTGTAATATGGATGGTAGATATAGGTTTTTGTAATCTGAAAATATAAAAAACAGCAAGGTAACTACTACCAAAAGTGAGCGAAAATATTATTGCAATGCTTTAAAACAAGGCCTAGGGTTCATACTTTCACTAGTGCAAAGTCTCTCATCAATGATAACATAATTTAATCATATGGCAATCTCTCAACATGCGACAAAGAATCACTCCAAAGTTTCTATCGAATAACGTAGGACGAAATGTGCATCAACCCCTATGCATAGATTACCCCAATGTCACCTCGGGAATCCGCGAGTTGAGTGAAAAAACATACATCAAGTGAATCAATAGAACATTCCACTGTCACCACAGATATCCCATCGCAAGACATACATCAAGTGTTCTCAAATCCAATACTCAATCCAACATAACAGAACCTCAAAGAGCAAGACTCAATTCATCACAATAAGGTATAGGGGGAGAAACACCATATGGTCCAACTATAATAAGAAAGCTCATGGTACATCAAGATCGTGCCAAATCAAGAACACAAGAGAGAGAGAGAGAGAGAGATCAAACAAATAGCTACTGGTGCATACCCTTAGTTCCGAGTGTGAACTACTCCCTCCTCGTCATGGAGACCGCTGGGATGATGAAGATGGCCGCCGATGATGGTTTCCCCCACCGTCAGGGTGCCGGAACGGGCTCCCGATTGGCTTTTCGTGGCTACAGAGGCTTGCAGCGGCGGAACTTCCGATCTATGGTTCTTTTCAGGGGTTTCCGTATTTATAAGAATTTTTGGCATTGGAGACATGTCAGGGGGGTGGCCGAGGGGCCCACAAGCCAGGGAGGCGCGCCCCCAGGCTTGTGGTCACCTCGGGACTCTTCTGGCCCAGCTCCTGTGCCTCGGGGGTCTCTTTTGGTCCATAAAAAATCACCGTAAATTTTCAGCTCCTTTGGACTCCGTTTGATATTTCTTCTCTGTAAAACTCAAAAACAAGGAAAAAAACATAAACTGGCACTCAGCTCGAGGTTAATAGGTTAGTCCGAAAAATAATATAAAATAGCATATTAATGCATATAAAACATCCAAAACAGATAACATTATAGCATGGAACAATCAAAAATTAAAGATACGTTGGAGACGTATCAGCGTCAAATGGCTCTCCACTATCATGCTTCTTCAGTTTGAGGCAACATTCCATCGGAGTGTGAAAACCATTGACATTTCCCATGTTCGCAATCTCGAAGATCTTTTTGGCATAGCGTTTCTGACTGAGTGTAATGCCGCTACTGTTCTGCTCCACTTCAATCCCTAAGTAGTAGCTCAGCAGTCCAAGATCACTCATTTTAAATAGTTGTTGCATCTGATTCTTGAAGGAGAGTATGTTTGCTCCATTGGTGCCCGTGATGATCAAATTGTCCACATAGACCACCACCAGCAGGTAGCACTGAGCGTTGCCGCATCGATAGACGGCGTGCTCCAGGGGACTCCGGGTGAATCCGAGAGATGCAAGAGTCTCGTCCATCTTGGCATACCACACGCGGGGTGCCTGATGCAATCCGTACAATGCCTTGCGCAGCCACGGTACGCTTCCCTATTGTCCAGCAACCTCATATCCCGGTGGTTGAGCAACTTAGGCCTCATCGCTGAGATCGCCATTTAAAACGCCGATTTTACATCCATATGATGTACCTCCCAGCTTGAGAGCATGGCGAGAGCAAACAGCCCGGACAGTCTCCATGCGCGCCACAAGAATGAAAACCTCCTGAAAATCCACCCCTTGACATTGCACATACCCCTTCACTATAAGGCGGACTTTGTGTTTGACGATGTTGCCCGTCGGATCCCTCTTGACCTTATACACCCACTTTAGCACAATTTCATACGTCTCCAACGTATCTATAATTTTTTATTGCTCCATGCTATTATACTAGCTGTTTTGGATGTTTTATATGTATTATTATGCTATTTTATATTATTTTTGGGACTAACTTATTAACCTAGAGCCTAGTGCCAGTTTCTGTTTTTCTTTGTTTTTGAGTTTTACAGGAAAGGAATATCAAACGGAGTCCAAACGAAATAAAATTTTATGATGATTTTTCTTGGACCAGAAGACATCCACATAACTTTGAGATGAAGTCAGAGGACTCCTGAGGCGACCACAAGCCTCAGGGGCATGCCCTGAGGGCTTTTGGGCCCCTCGGAGCTCCTCCAACCCTAATCTTTGGCCTATAAATTCACAAATATTCCCAAACCAATAGAGGCGTCCACGAAAATACTTTCCGCCGCTGCAAGCCTTTGTTTCCGCGAGATCCCAGCTTGGGGCCTCTTCCGGCATACCGCGGCAGGGGGATTCGATCATGGAGGGCATCTACATCAACTCTATTGCCCTACCTATGAAGCGTGAGTAGTTTACATTAGAGCCCTATGGGCCATAGCTAGTAGCTAGATGGCTTCTTCTCTCTCTTCGATCTTCAATACAATGTTCTCCTCGATGTTCTTAGAGTTCTATCCGATGTAATATTCTTTTGCGGTCTGTTTCTCGAGATCCGATGAATTGTGGATTTATGATCAGATTATCTATGAATATTATTTGAGTCTTTACTAAATTCTTATATGCATGATTTGATATCTTTTTATTTCTTTTCGAATTATCGGTTTGGTTTTTCTTGCAATGGGAGAGGTGCTTAGTTTTGGGTTCAATCTTGCGGTGTCCTCACCCAGTGACAAAGTAGGGGTAGCGAGGCACATATTTTATTGTTGCCATCAAGGGTAAAAGATGGGGTTTCCATCATATTGCTTGAGTTTATCCCTCTATATCTTGTCATCTTACTTAAGGCGTTACTCCGTTCTTATGAACTTAATACTCTAGATGCAGATGCATGCTGGATAGCAGTCGGTGTGTGGAGTAATAGTACTAGATGCAGGCAGGAGTCGATCTAGTTGACACGGACGTGATGCCTATATTCAAAATCATTGCCTTTGATATCGTCATAACTTTGTGCTTTTCTATCAATTGCTCGACAGTAATTTGTTCACGCACCGTATTAGTTTCCTTCAAGAGAGAAGCCTCTAGTGAAACCTATGCCCCCGGGTCTATTTTCCATCATATATTTTCGAATCTATATACCAAAAACCCCAAAAACATCTTGTTGCAATTTATTTACTTTTTTTAGTAATCTTTTATATCTATCTCTATCAGATCTCATCCTTGCAAGTGACCGTGAAGGGATTGACTACCTATTTATCCCGTTGGGTCCAAGTGTTTGGTTGTTTGTGCAAGTGTTTGATTGTTTGTGCAAACTACTTTGATAAATAAGATGGCCGCTAAACTGGTGTCATGTGAGAATAATGATGAAGATCTTAAAGTGATTGGTGTGACTCCTATTGAATCTTTGTTTTCTAATATAAATCTTGATAAAGATTGGACTGGAGGAGTCAACATTAGCTCGAAGGCGTCCCAATGATTTAGAAATGAACCCACTCTTTTGGATTTCAAGGATTTTAATTATGATAATTGTTATTTGATAGATTGTATTACCTTGTTGCAATCCATGTTGAATTCTCCTCATGCTTATAATTAAAATAAAGCTTTTACTAAACATATCGTTGATGCTATGATGAAATCTTTTAAAGAAAAGCTTGAATTGGAAGTTTCTATCCCTAGAAAACTTTATGATGAGTGGGAACCTACTATTAAGATTGAAACTAAAGATTATGAGTGCCATGGTTTGTGTGATTTGGGTGCTAGGGTTTCCACAATTCTGATAACTTTATGTGATGTGCTAGGTTTCTGTGAATTTGGTGATTGTTCTTTGAATATACATCTAGCGGATTCCAATATTAAGAAACCTATGGGAAGGATTAATGCTGTTCTTATTGTTTAAAATACGAATTATGTGCCCGTAGATTTTATTGTGCTTGATATAGATTGCAATCCTACATGTCCTATTATTCTTGGTAGACCTTTCCTTAGAACGATTGGTGCAATTATTGATATGAAAAGAGGAAACATTAGATTTCAATTTCCATTAAGGAAGTGCATGGAACACTTTCCAAGAAAGAAAATTAAGTTGCCATATGAGTCTATTATGAGGGATACTTATGGTTTGCATACCGAAGATTACAACACCTACATCTATGTTTTATGCCTAGCTAGGGGCGTTAAACAGTAGTGCTTGTTGGGAGGCAACCCAATTTTATTTTTATGTTTTTTGGTTTTTGGTTCTGTTTTGCAATAAATAAACATTATTACTTCTATAATGATTGTGTTCTGGTGTTTTAATTAGTGTTTGAGCCAAGCAAGACATTTGGGATGATCTATGGTGATAGCTGATTTGATCTTGCTGAAAAACAGAAACTTTTGCGCTCATTGCCAGAATTTCTAAAAATCACAGAAGCATAAAAAAACTCTGCATTTTTCTACACAAGATTGATATATAAATTTCCTTTGTTGTACTAATTTTTCAGAATTTTTGCGGTTATAGAAGTATATGATGTGTTCAGCTTGCTACAGACTGTTCTGTTTTTGACACATTCTGTTTTCTATGTGTCGTTTGCTTATTTTGATGAATCTATGGGTAGTATCGGGGGGTATGAACCATGGAGAAGTTGGAATACAGTAGATACTAAACCAATATAAATAAAGAATGACTTCACAATAGTACCAAAAAGTGGTGATTTATTCTCTTATACTAACGGATCTCATGAGTTTTCTCGTTGAGTTTTGTGTTGTGAAGTTTTCAAGTTTCGAGTAAAGATTTGATAGACAATGGAATAAGGTGTGGCAAGAGCCTAAGCCTTGGGATTCCCAAGGAACCCCAAGGTAATATTCAAGGCAACCAAGCATCTGAGCTTGGGGATGCCCCGGATGGCATCCCCTCTTTCGTCTTCGTCTATCGGTAAATTTACTTGAGGCTATATTTTTATTCACCACATGATATGTGTTTTGCTTGGAGCGTCTTGTATGATATGAGTATTTGCTTTTTAGTTTCCCACAATCATCCTTGTTGTACACACCTTTTGAGAGGGACACACATGAATCACGAATTTATTAGAATACTCTATGTGCTTCACTTATATTTTTTGAGCTGGGCAATTTGCTCTAGTACCTCATTTATATCTTTTTAGAGCACGGTGGTGGCTTTATTTTATAGAAATTGTTGGACTCTCATGCTTCATTATATTATTTTGAGAGTCTCTAAAACATCATGGTAATTTTCTCAGGTTATGAATTTAGTCCTAATATGATGGGCACCCAAGAGGGATATAATAAAAACTTTCATATAAAGATTGTTGAATACTATGAGAAGTTCGATTCCTTATGATTATTTTGAGATATAAAGATGGTGATATTAGATTCAAGCTGGTGAGTAATTGTGGATTTGTAGAAATACTTGTGTTAAAGTTTGTGATTACCGTAGCATGCACGTATGGTGAACCGTTTTGTGATGAAGTCGGAGCATGATTTATTTTTTGATTGTCTTCCTTATGATTGGCGGTCGGGGCCAAGCGATGGTCTTTTCCTACCAATCTATCCCCCTAGGAGCATGCATGTAGTACTTTGTTTTGATAGCTAATAATTTTTTGCAATAAGTATGTGAGTTCTTTACGACTAATGTTGAGTCCATGGATTATACGCACTCTCACCCTTCCACCTTTGCTAGCCTCTCTAGTACCGCGCAATTTCCGCAGGTGCAGTAAACCCACCATATACCTTCCTCAAAAAAGCCACCATACCTACCTATTATGGCATTTCCATAGCCATTCCGAGATATATTGCCATGCAATTTCCACCATTCCATTTTATTATGGCACGCTCCATCATTGTCATATTGCTTTGCATGATCATGTATTTGGCATAGTATTTGTGGCAAGGCCACCGTTCATATTTTTTATACTTGTCACTCTTGATCATTGCACATACCGGTACACCGCCGGAGGCATTCATTTAGAGTCATATTTTGTTCTAGTATCGAGTTGTAATTCTTGAGTTGTAAGTAAATAAAAGTGTGATGATCATCATTATTAGAGCATTGTCCCGTGTGAGGAAAGGATGATGGAAGCTATGATTCCCTCACAAGTTGGGATGAGACTCCAGACTTAAAAAATAAAAGGCGACCAAAGAGCCCAAAATAAAAAAAGGCCAAAGAGCCCAAACAAAAAAAGGAGAAAAAAATAGAGAAAAAGAGAGAAGGGACAATGCTACTATCCTTTTCCATACTTGTGCTTCAAAGTAGCACCATTTCTTCATGATAGAGACTCTCCTATTCTATCACTTTAATATTCTAGTGGGAATTTTTATTATAGAACTTGGCTTGTATATTACAATGATTGGCTTCCTCAAATTGCCCTAGGTCTTCATGAGCAAGCATGTTGGATCCACACCCACTTAGTTTTCTTTTGAGCTTTCATACACTTATAGCTCTAGTGCATCCATTGCATGTCAGTCCCTACTCACTTACATTGATATCTATTGATAGGCATCTCCATAGCCCGTTAATGCGCCTAGTTGATGTGAGACTTTCTCCTTCTTTTAGTCTACTCCACAACCACCATATTCTATTCCACCTATAGTGCTATATCCATGGCTCAAGCTCATGTATTGCGTGCAAGTTGAAAAACTATGAGAACACCAAAAGTATGAAACAATTGCTTGGCTTGTCATCAGGGTTGTGCATGATAAAATACTTTGTGTGATGAAGAAGGAGCATAGCCAGACTATATGATTTTGTAGGCACAACTTCCTTTGGCCATGTTATTTTGAGAAGACATGATTGCTTTATTAGTATGCTTGAAGTATTATTGTTTTTATGTCAATATTAAACTTTTGTTTTGAATCTTATGCATCTGAATATTCATGCCACAATAAAGAAAATTACATAGATAAATAGGTTAGGTAGCATTCCACATCAAAAGTTCTGTTTTTATCATTTACCTACTCAAGGACGAGTAGGAATTTAGCTTGGGCATGCTTATACGTTTCCAATGTGTCTATAATTTTTGATTATTCCATGCTACTATATTATCTGTTTTGGATGTTTTATATGCATTATTATGCTTTTTTGGGACTAACTTATTTACCTGGAGCCCAGTGCCAGTTTCTGTTTTTTTCCATGTTTTTGAGTTTTATAGAAAAGGAATATCAAACGGAGTCCAAACCGAATAAAACTTTATGATGATTTTTCTTGGACCACAAGACATCCACGGAACTTGGAGATGAAGTCAGAGGAGTCCCGAGGTGACTACAAGCCTCAGGGGCATGCCCTAATGGCTTGTGGACCCCTCGGAGCTCCTCCAACCCTAATCTTTGGGCTATAAATTCACAAATATTCCCAAACAAACAGAGCCATCCACGAAAATAATTTTCTACCGCCGCAAGCCTCTGTTTCCGCGAGATCCCATCTTGGGGCCTTTTCCAGCATCCTGCCGGAGGGGGATTCGATCAGGGAGGGCATCTCCATCAACTCTATTGCCCTACCGATGAAGCGTGAGTAGTATACCACAGACCTACGGGTCCATAGCTAGTAGATAGATGACTTTTTCTCTCTCTTTGATCTTCAATACAATGTTCTCCTTGATGTTCTTGGAGTTCTATCCGATATAATATTCTTTTCCAGTGTGTTTGTCGAGATCCGATGAATTGTGGATTTATGATCAGATTATCTATGAATGTTAATTGAGTCTTTACTGAATTCTTATATGCATGATTTGATATCTTTGTATTTCTCTTCGAATTATCAGTTTGGTTCGTCCAACTAGATTGGTTTTTTCTTGCAATGGGAGGGGTGCTTAGTTGTGGGTTCAATCTAGCGGTGTCCTCACCCAGTGACAAAGTAGAGGTAGCGAGGCACGTATTGCATTGTTGCCATCAAGGGTAACAAGATGGGATTTTCATAATATTGCTTGAGCTTATCCCGCTACGTCATGTCATCTTACTTAAGGCGTGACTCCGTTCTTATGAACTTAATACTCTAGATGCATGCTGGATAGCGGTCGATGTGTGGTGTAATAGTAGTAGATGCAGGCAGGAGTCAGTCTACTTGACACAGACGTGATGCTTATATTCATAATCATTGCCTTGGATATTTTCATAACTTTGCACTTTTCTATCAATTCCTCGACAGTAATTTGTTCACCCACCGTATTATTTTCCTTCAAGAGATAAGCCTCTAGTGAAACCTATGGCCCCCAGATGTATTTTCCATCATATATTTCAGATCTATAAAGAAAAAAACCCAAAAAAACCTTGCTGCAATTTATTTACTTTTATTTATTTTTACGCTTTAGTAATCTTTTATATCTATCTCTATCAGATCTCGCAAGTGACTGTCATGGGATTGACAACCCCTTTATCATGTTGGGTGCAATTGTTTGATTGTTTGTGTAGGTGCATAGATTGGAGACTTGTGTGTATCTCCTACTGGACTGATACCTTGGTTCTTAACAGAGGGAGATACTTATCTCTACTTTGCTGCATCACCCTTTCTTCTTCAAGGGAAAAACCAACGCAATCTCAAGAAGTAGCAGCGGGAAGAGTAGCAAGCTCCCAGGACTCATTGTGGATAATGGATTTCATTTTATCATCCATGAAGTCCTTCCATGCCTTGCTGTCGAGAGCCTCATATGTGTTTGTGGCTGCTCGACGCTGAACAGGCAGCGAATGAGCAGATAGCGCTCGAACTGCTCATGCATGGCCTCGTCCTCATTGTCCTCTAGCACGCCCGAGAGACGCTAGTAGTGGACTGGCTACCCAATTTCCATGTCGCACCCATCGTCGTGAGACGGAGGCTTGGCCCAGCATGTGCCGGTCGCCGCTGGTGGCGTGCACATTTGCTGCTGGGGCGTGGTGAGCGTGTCCGCCGTTGGGGACGAATCATCGTGAGGGGACTGCCAGGGGGTGGGGTTGGTGTAGCTGGTGCTGACTCCGCGCGATGCGGCGTGGCTGTGGTAGTCCCACCAAGATCCACCTCCTGGACGCCGGGCTTAGTAGTGTAAAATAAATAACAAAAAATTGCAGCAAGGTATTTTTGGGTTTTTGGATTAATAGATCTAAAAATAAAAGAGGCAAATAATAGATCCGAAAGCAAATATGATAAAGAAGAGACTCGGGGGCCGTAGATTTCACTAGTGGCTTCTCTCGAGAAAAATATGATTCAAAGCAATAGTCTAGTTTTGACATGAAGATTTCAATACTAAAGCGTATCAACAAGCAACCATGTCTTTGAAAATATCAACACTAAAGCAAGTTATCCCTAGCCCATCATGCTCACTCATTGATCCATTCATGAAACACACTCGCATATTAGCTACAGCCAATGCTCAAGTATGAACATAGTGCCCCTTAGTTGGTGCTTTATAAGAGAAGATGGAGACTCAAATAAAAATAAAAATTGCATAAAGTAAATAAAAGGCCCTTCGCAAAGAGAAGTAGGGATTTGTAGAGGTGCCTGTCGGCGTTCTGGGAACCGGGGTACCTAGACATGCCTGCCTGCGGCACACAGCGTGGCTCGATCAATGGCCTGGTGTGGCCCATCTTCAGCATCAACAACACAAGGACCTCGCATGGCAGACAACGCCAAGACCTCCAGAGGGAGTGGCCTCCCTAGGATGGCTCCCGAGGAGTGGAGATTCCTATGCAGGTGCTCACCTCATGAGGTTAAGGTGACACAAGCCATGACGACCAAGGCCAGGCGGTCGCCAGCGGGCGCAGTGCAGCAGGTTTCCTCTTTGGTGCTAAAGAGGCAAGTGCAGGCGTGGAGTCCCGAGGAATCAGCCAAAGGTTTCCATTTCCATGCTACAAGACCAGGACCGCCAGGACGGAGGTCATCGCCGAGCCCACCACGGCGTCATGGCCAGAAGCTTTGCAGGCGAAGACCACCTTTCATCAGGATAAGATGTACTATTTGTCTCCCATCAAACATGGCCGTTGTGGGATCCCTTCCCGCCTCCATTTTGGGGGAAGAGGACCAAGGCCACTATAAATATAGCTTAGCCACCACCATAGAGGGGGACGACGGAGGGATCGGACCATCCGAACACCCACACCAGCTCACACCAAGAACACACCTCCTGAGTTTGTTCTTCCTCTGTACTAGTTCATCCTCTGTCCACTTCCAGGCTAATCCACTACAAAGCAGGAGTAGGATATTACACCGCAAGGTGGCCCGAACCTGGGTAAACTGTCGTGTCCCATTCCTTTCCAGTTCATCAAGCTAGGCCATGAGATCAACGAGTGGGCAGACTGGGGAGATTGAGTTCTTCGCATGCACCCCAGGGTTTGAATCTTTCTTGGGTCTGCGGAGCCCCAAATCCTACATTTCGCACACCAAGTAGGGGTGCGTCGGAGCCTCTCTTCCGCCGCTCGATTCGCCACCATTCCGCCGTTCTCATGGCTGACGCTCGTCAAGTTCGTGCTGAGCGCCGGGCTGCCCCCGCCACATGCATCGCCCAAACAGTGCTTGCGGGCGATGGCGCCCCTCGTCGTTCACCAGTGCCTGCGGCAAACACTACCACCGGCCCCGCAGCGCATGAGCAGTAGCTTTGTCGCTGCAGCCTTCTGTGCGGCGTGATGGATGCACCACCACTCCATCGCTGACTCCGGCGGGTGCTTCATGTTCCCATGCTCGTCACGAGCCGGCGAATGCATAGGCTGCATTGCTCATGGCACGCGAGCTTCTGCGCTATCGCCCGACCGATGACCTCTACGAGGACTGGCTGGATCGCATCGCCGAGCTCGTTAGCGCCGCTGGAGAGGCCCTTGCACCATCCCGCTCGATGCCTCCCCCGTCGCCTCTTGCGGGTGATGTGGCCCACAGTGTGCCTCCTCCACCTCCCAGGCAAGACGCCGTCCTTGAGCCAAGGCGTGAGGCCCCACGGCGCAACCCGCCGTGCTGGGCACCGGCGCGCGACGAAGAAAGCTGCCAAGTGATGCAGCAGCCCCAAGGAGAGGCGTGTGCGCTCCTAGCACCGCCACGACAAGACCGCGTGCCGCCCGAGGCGGTGGTGCACATGCGCCAAGACCAGGGTCCTCCTCCACGGAAGACTCCGGTGAGTGCGCGGGCTGCCGTGCGTCCATCCCGGAGCCGCGCTGCATAATCTGGCCCGGGAAGTTCAAGCTAGACCTGCCTCCACGCTATGATGGCACCCCGACCTTGCCGAGTTCCTACAGCTCTACGAGCTGAGCGTCGAGGCAGACAACGGCGACGAGAAGGTCGTGGCGAACTGGTTTCCCATGGTCCTCAAGATGGTGCACGCTCGTGGCTCCTGAACCTCCCCGCGGGATCGATCTCCTCCTGGGACGAGATGCGAGAGTGCTCCATCACCAACTTCTAGGGCCCTCGCGACCGTGCCCCTACCACGGGTGACATGTGGCACATCAAGCAGTAGCCAGGGGAGACCTTGCACAAATACATCCAGTGTTTCACCAATGTTTGCCTCAAGATCCCCAAGGTGTCGGACGAGGCCATCATTTCGGCGTCCACTGATGGTGTCTGGGTGTCAAGATGAAGGAAGAGCTCGCCATACACGGGGACCTGTGCTCGGTCCTGGACATGTTCAACATGGCAACCAGATGCGCGAGAGCCGAGGAGGGTCTCCTCACCCTCCTTGAGCTCCCGGAGGCCGATCCAGAAGATAAGAAGGCCAAGGACATGTAGCACAAGGGCCCAGCTATGATCGTGGCCGAACCTGAGATGAAGCACGGCTGCGACCACCCAGAGTCCTCCAAGGGCAGCCACCCGTTCTGCGTCTTCCACAACGTGCACAACCACAACACCAACGACTGCCAAGAGCTCAAGGCCATCCGAGACGGGCGCCTCGGTCGCCACCCTGAGCGCAACGACCGCGGCTACGGCCATGGAGGAGGCCGAGGTGGGGGACGCTGGGACAATCACGACCCCCGCCAGGACTGGCGCGATCAGCCTCGGGAGGACCGCTGGGAGGGCCAGCCTCGCGAGGGCCCCTGGAGGGATCAGCCTCGTGAGGACCATCCTCAGGGCAATGCTGGCCTTCCTCCGCTGCCGCCACCACCAAGGAGGAATGATGACCACCACCAAGATGATGGGGCCAGGGGCTTCCAAGAGCCTCGTGCCATTGCTTGCATCCTAGGCGGCGCTCAGGCTCCCGCCTCCCACCGCATCTTCGGGCAGTTCGCTCCTGAGGTGAACGCGGCCCTCCCCAAGCTCGAGGCAACGCGTCCGTTCTGGTTGTCCAAGTACGCCATCACCTTCGACTCTACTGACCAGCTCAAGTGCGCGGCCACTGCCGGCGCACTCCCGATGCTCTACTCGCTGACCATCAGCAGCGTCCTCGTCACCAACACACTCATTGATGGTAGCGCTGGGCTTAATGTTCTCTCTGTTGATACGTTCAACGCACTCCAGGTGCAGTACGACCAGATTCAGCCCACCAAGCCCTTCTCGGGGGTGACTGACGGCTCCACCGTTCCCATAGGGAAGATCCGCCTCCCTATCACCTTCGGCAAGCGCGACAACTGCCGCACTGAGCTCATCGACTTCGACGTCGCCCACATTCGCCTCCCGTACAACGCCATCCTTGGGTATCCGGCCCTGGCCAAGTTCATGGCTGGGACTCACCATGGCTACAATGTCGTCAAGATGCCAGGGAGCGGAGGCATCATCACAGTCACCTGCGATGAAAAGGATGCGGTGTGCTCCCTCGAGCACACCTACCAGGCTGCTCCGGTCGAAAACCCAAATGACGAGGGTGCCGTCTACCGTCCTGAGGTCATCCCCAGGAACAAGAAGCAGTTGCACTGCCGAGGATCTCAGGAGGATGGGGCGTCCGATGATCGTGCTTCAGGACCTACGCCCACTGACGGGGCGCCTTCCCCTCTCGCATAGGAAGGCGCACCTAGCGCCCCTCTCAGTTTGGGCTCGGGGGCTCTCCTCTGGAGGGCCTCAGACTAGGCCAGCGTCATGAGGGAGGCGCTTGTGTATCGTCTGGAGGCGTGCTTCAACGCGCGCTTCTGCGAGAAGAAGCGGAGCACGCGAGGCGGCAGGTGCCCAGGAGTTCATCACTAAGGCAATCAAGGAGCTTCAGGAGGCGAGGGCCATGTGAGGCGAGCGTCGCCCCGCGCCACCAGGCACAGCTCCCTCCCCTGACGAGGGCAGTGAGCTGCGCGTCTGCATCAACATCCCTGGGCTCAACAGAGCCGCGTGTCAGGAGCCCTTTTGGCTGTCCTGCGTTGGCCGGTGCGAGCACTGGTGCGTGTCGGTCCTAAACAAATGGTTTTTAACCCCTTTTTGCGACGACATTTGGAACCGTCGCCAAGTGAGTGTGTCCGATAGGGTGTCCTTCCCACACGACCCAGAAACCGTCGGGGATATGGAGCAGTGATCCAGAGGCCTTCCAAAATGTAATCGTGTGCGATGCAGCACACACTAAATTCTTTCGCACGTATAGTACTGGTGATTAAGCGTTTCTAATGACGCAGTGAAACCATATGGTCTGTCGTAACGAACCGTTTGGGAAACAGTATGTAAGGCACATGGGCCAACATATGAACTGTGTGCGATTTGTGCCCCATCGCACATGAGTTTTCTGCGTAACCCGTTTGCCATGCTAGACTCCGTCGCACACGTTTTCCAACAATTATCGTCTGTGATAATGTTCTATCACAAACGGTTCAAGAGCCCCTTCGCAGACATACAAGTGCTGCAGACCATTTGTGATTTGTTAGGTATCACCGACGGTTGCCGCAAGAGTGACATGTGCTTTCCATTTGGGATCCCACATGTTTCCTGAAAAAATTATGACTGGAATTGTATTTTGCATTGGGCACAGTTTACTCCCAATTCTCATGTGTGATAACGCGATATCACAAACGGTTCCGGAGAACCTACGCACACGTAGTAGCACTGCAAGTCATTTACGATCTGCTGTGTATCACTGACGTTTCCGCTACGATTGACGTATACTTTCCGATGTGGATCGCACACACTCATTTAGTTGAATCGTGTGCGGAGCATTTGCCAGGTTAAAACTAAAATATCCCATTTTCAATCGACACGCAAAAAGCAAATTCACCACAATATTCAATTGGACAAATAAACAAAAATATCCCATTTTGAATAGGCACGCAAAAAGCAAATTCGCCACAATATTCAATTGAACAAATAGTGTCCACAGGAAGAACATTCATCAGATTTCGCAACAATTGCAATTAAACATATGGTAGCTAAATTCCAATGATTTGTCCACACATATATGCATTACATAATTAATCATAGTGTACGAAATACGAAGACCTCATCAGATGGAAAACAATGGATCCATGTGTTATATGTTTAGCGGCTAACTCTTACTCAATGTTTCAGGAGAACTCATGCTGAAATCTTCATTATCACCAGTGGGATTGATGTAGTGATCCAGGAAGAAGTCGCTGATAAATCTCTGAACCATCAGCAATTCACCAGCCGGGAGTGGTTCAGGGGTCCTTGGTTTTAATACGAGCTGCAGTATTTTTAAGATCAGAATGTGCCATATGAGTGGAGTAGAAGATATTAATTAAGATAGACTCACTGGTACTAATTCACGAGGATCGTCAAAACTATCAGTAGATTTGCAGATGGAGATCATGTGTCTGCAAACATAGTATCCACAAAGGTTGGTCCCTGCTTCTTGCTGGGGACACTAAATTTTTTGTACAAAATTAGTCATGTATTTGTCCTATTAGGAACAACCTAACCGGTGTTAGATGTATTATTTTTTCTTTGGACAAAATAGAAAGAGGTTTATTTAGAAGATTGAACATTTGACTAGCGTAAGGGAAGGTATTTCAGACTGTTGGACAAATTTTCCGAAAATAACGGATTTTGGTGTGTTACCGGAGAAATGATCTCCTGCTGCACGGGTTGTTCCGTCTTGAACAGGTTCCTTGGTTTAGTTTTCCACAATGCGAGCACACTGCAAATGATGATGAATTTTGATAACATCAATTATTGAACTAGATATGAATGCAAATTAATTTCAACATCATAGAATTCAATACCTATCCAAGAATTGCTGAACATACGTCAGATCCTGAACATTTGTTGACTCTCTGAGAGAATCGATGTAGTAAATTGTGTTCTTTTTGGAACAATGAATACCAATATCTAGTGATTGCAACATATTAAGAAAGCCATGAACTTACGAATGATGTCAAAATCTGAAAGATAATCAGTGTATGCGTGGTTGTTTACTTGACTTACCGTTCATGATATGGCCAGAGAAATGATTCTGCATGGGACGTGTTTTTGAAGATACGGAGGACCGTGTTAATGGCCCAGTCCCGTCGGTCCTTACCATCTAATGATGTGCCATTTGCTAATGTAGGATCTATGAAATACACACTCTCCCTTTTTCTTCTTTGCGCGTTCAATCCCCTGAAAGGAATAAAATGCAGTTAGTTGTTTATCATTTACAGCTTTGTATGGAGAAGTTGATTAGAGTTTGTTAAGTACTTACAAAATCAGGCATCTAACAAGAGTGGCATCGAGCACGTTGAAGTTGAAGAAGAGATGTAAGTCCTCGAAACTCACATTGATGGAACCAGCATCATGTCGGAAATGATCTCTATTGTAGTGGACAAGCAAAGCATGATAACCTGCTAAAGTTTGAACAATGCAATATTCATGTAACTCGCGGCAACTGGAGCTCCACTCATCAAAGTATTCGCCAACAAGAAATGGCTGGCCATGGACATAATTGCGTGCTTCAAGTACGTCTGCTTTTCTTTTAGCAAGCAACAATTCTACTTCTTCATCATCCATGGCGTCAGAAATAATATTACTCCCCGATTCGAACAAGCTGCTGTTAAGTTGTTATGGGCGATGAGTGCTTTAAGTAAGAGGCAATCGTTCTCTTTCCTCTTCACTTTCTCGATGCGCTTCCTCGTGGTCATGGGTGTAGCCTTTTTGGCCACTTCCTTCTTGGTACTTGAAGCATTTCTGGAAGAACGTCTGGTTGTCTGCAAGGTAGACTGCCGAGCAGGCGGTGAAGCTTGGACGGACTTCTTAGTAGACGGTTTATCTATGCCGGACCGCTGAGCTGCCGGTGGTGCTATGACGGACTGTTGGGCTGTAGGAGCAGAGGCATCAGACTGCTGACGATATGTTAAAGCTATGTCAGGTTTCTGCGCATGTGGTGCCAACTTGTCGGTATGTTGAGGAGGCCATGCCAACGCGTTGGTTTGCTGAGCAAGAAGTGTTGCACATTGGTATGCTGATCACGCCCCTGCCGACCGATGGACTGATGAGCAGTCGGTTCTGGACCTACAGACTGCTTAGCGGGCGGTTCCGAAGCATCAGACTGCTTAGCAGTCTGTTCCACCAGGTTGGTCTGCTGAGCATGTGCTACAGTAGGTCTCCCCCCGCTGCTTGAGCGGCCGGCATCTGAACCGGTGGTGCATCATCAGCAGTTGTAGGCCTTGCCACTGGCTGCTTTGGGGCGGAGGATGACATGGCATGTACGCTACAAAGTCGGTCCGGTTGATCACAGGTTGATGCATCAGCCCGCGAGAGCTGCTGTGGCAACGAGAGCGTCACCGGTTGAGGGGCGACAGTGGTTGCTCTTGGCGGGGCTTCAGGAATCTCATCGATGAACTCTATTTCCTTTCGCGGCCACTGGATGTGATCTAATACTGTTTCTCCCATGGTCCTTTGCTCTTCGAAGTATCCTAGGACATTCTTCAGGGCAAATTCATTGAATCCAGGCTTTACTTCAGTCACGTAGCACTTCAAAAGTGCCCGGCTTCAATGGCACCTTGTCCAAGAAGAGGCCATCTTCCAAGAAGGGTGGGCAAACCCAGGTTGTTGCACATTTTAATGTACCTTCATAATGTGTAAGCACGCCCTTCAGTCTATCTTTCATTCCAGATAGATCAGACATAGTATCATCACGAGCAGCAGCAGTCTCAGTGTCGCTGGGGTGAGCTAATGCACAGCTACTCTTGTGTAGTGTTGTCGCACAATAAGCAGCATCATCCATGCCTGCCTCCCCTCCCATCTGCTGGCTATCTGTAAGTGTTAGAGTCTTCTACATCATGATTGACTCCTCAACATCCTATCGAACAGCCGGATAAATCTCCTTCTTCAACTTTTCAAACAATGCATTCTGCTTCATTTCACTCCTCGCTTTTTTCATGTTGAGCCTCTCTTCTTTGCTGAGTGTGAAAGCACTGTTATGCGGACATTAACACCTATACCCCTTGCACGGCCAGGGGGCTCTTTTGTGTCCAGAGCAATGGACAGAATGTCACATGGCCCTGAGTTCCTATAGAACCTTCCAGGGATCTTGGAAGCCTCTACCATCACTTCATACAGTTTGGTGTCACGTGCGTTTTCAAAGTAATAAGTTGCGTCATCACGCCCCTTTGCACGTGCCCGCAAGTAGTCTCTGGCGCGTTCGCCCCTGATTTCACTAAAGGCCGGATTCCCACCCGCCGCTACTACTTATTTGTCCTCATGTTCCCATATCAGTTTCATGCCGTAGTATCCTGCTACACCCATACGGTGGGGGTGTATGTTCTTCTTCAGAAGTTTCGATTGCTTGAAACTATTCGCAACAAACTCTGGAGTTGCCCTGACCCTTTTGAATTCTTCCCAGTCTGCCTTTGTAATTTGGGGGTATGCGGGGATTGGGTCCTTGCCTTCACTCAAGTACTTCTTGTACAACGTGTGCTTCCAGTTTCTCCAAGCATCCCTAGCCTTCTTCAGTACAGCGTGTTCCACCTGCATTCTCCACTGCTCTGGAACGTTGAAGTGATCCATGATCTCCCGGACTATCCTTCACCATGTTTCTGTGTCAGCCTTCCAAACCCCGGCAGATTAATGTTGAGCCTTGCCCTACTAACAAATCCACTCACACTCCTGAACCTCATGCGTGCTTTATCTGGTTTAGTTGGAGCCCAGGACTTTAAATCAATCTCGGTTACTTCATATACATCTTTAGGCTGGTGCGTGGGCTTCCTTGGGGCGTTCCTCCGTGTCCTGACTTGAAGGATAATTGCTGCAGCTCTATCCCGTTCAAGACTACTTGATCCCTCACAATCTGCTGAAGACCTAGGGTTGTCCGAATCAGATGAAGATACATGGCCTGAATGAGTGCTATCGCTGCTACTCGCCATCTACAGAGAACACATGCGAAACTTAGGAAGGGAGGATAAGCATAAAACTAACAACTTGGTATCAAGCTTTCTAAACATGCCATGCAATAATTTAGAAAATGTACGGCTGATTTGTTAAGTTTGGGTGACTCGGGCGCCCGCGATCTGTAAATAGGCAGTAACTTATTGGAACAAATACAGCTTGTATGTAGTAAGGAAGGTAGATAATGAACACATATACGCTCTCCGTTATTTTATAGCCAATTTGGGAACATACAGAACGAAATTGGAAGAGGGATTGCGAGGAAATATGCCTCACCACGATGGAGAGCAGTAACTAACAGTCTTCTTAATGCAAACCCGGCCGGACCATAGGAGAGGCGAGGGTTACTGCATCGATATGCTCAAGGGTGGCTGGCGAGCAAACGAACACGATGAGGTGTGGGCCGCCCTGTGTTGGGAACGGCAGTGGAGGTAGGCTTGACACCGAAGAGTGGGCACACAGCCGGGGTGAGCACGGCGACGCCGGAGAGGGTTCTTCTGTGGATCTGGTGGGAGGGGGGAGCTGGCGAAGGAGATTGGGTGGACTAGTTGAGTGAAATGAGGGCAGACGGTGGGGGGTGTTGGCGGCCTAGGTGAAAAGGGTGAAAAATATCCCCGGTCGCCGCGCGCGTGGAATGGCCTATGAAAACGGTTGCCTCTAAGCGCTCGTGTGCACAAACAGAATAATTTCGTTTGAAATGAAGACGTGAATTCATCGTTTGCCTCTAAATTTTTCGCACGTAAACCAATCACAATTTTACAACGGGTTTGATTTGCTGGCGCATTTCAGGTCTCTTGTGCTAGATGTTAGACATTTTTTGGCATTTACCGTGCATGTTGGCATATAAATCAATTCCTAGCCGGACTTCATTTCATGTCGAAAGGGACGAGGATTGCCGTTCGATCTGGGAGCATCCAACGGTGCAAACGTACGATCCGTGGGGTTTGGGTTCTGGCCTATCAGAACGCACGACTCAGATCGCACGCGCAGCAAGGGGGGCATCGGCCACGGTTTGGTAGGCACACGACTTTCGTGTGTGAACCGTGTGCAATTTGAAAACATTTTTTGGGAGGGGCTACTTGAAAACATGTACATGTGTTGTCGAAAGGGATGAGGATCACCGTTCGATCCAGGAGAATCCAACGGTGCAGACGTACGATCCGTGGGGTTTGGGTTCTGGCCAATCAGAATGCACGACACAGATCGCGCGCGTGGTAGAGGGGTGGGAGGGTGCATCGGCCACGGTTTAGTGGACACACGGCTTTCGTGAGTGAACCGTGTGCTCTTTGAAAACATTTACATTACCTAACATCATATTTTTGTTCGAATGAAAACATGAGTTCATCGTTTCGCCTCCAATTTTTTCCATGGTAAGAAATCATGAGTATATTGGAGAGTGTCATACTAGTATCATGAATATACAGTACATATGATACTAGTGTATGATACTACCTTTAATTAATTATAGCGCATAGTATAATACATAGAGTATAGTATCATATATATATATATCATATTTATTGCCATGCATGACACAAATTAGCATCACATTTAACATGAAACGGTATCTACCTATATGTTACTCTAACCCTATTTATATATATATATATATATATATATATATATATATTTAATTCTTTGCCACATCAGCATACTTACTATTTCCGATTGCATGAGATCGTCGGCTATGATACCACCACTATGGCCAGCCTTATATAGTGGGGAGTATCATATACTATATATATAGTATCATGCATATGATACTAGTGTATGATACTACATACGTACCTTCATAGTGCATATATAGTATCATAGAGTAGTACTAGCTCCCTCTGTAAACTAATATAAGAGCGTTTAGATTACTAAATAGTGACCTAAACGCTCTTATATTAGTTTACGGAGGGAGTATATATCATAGATGACCGTATTTATAGCCATGCATGACACAAACTAGTATAGCATTTATTATATATATATATATGTTACGGTATCTACCTATGTTACTGCTTCTTTGCCACATCATCATATTTTCTATTCCCGGGTGCATGATACCGGCTATGATACCCCGACTAGGGCCACCCTGATAAGGCTGGTCGTAATATGGGAGTATCAAGCGGTATGATGCATGCCAACTAGAGTTTTTGGATGATGTGGCACACAGTTAAATGATGAAAGAGAGGGTGTGGATCATATCATGATACCGTATCATATTAAATGTTGTACTACTTTGTGTCATGCATGGTAATTAATAAGGAACCTAAGATACTAACTTATGATACTATGCATGCGCGCATTACGGAGGTATTGCCGATCATATACTAGTATCATGCATATATACTCCCTCCTTTCCGGTTTATAGGCTTATCTCAAAATTTTAGTTTTTCCATTTTATAAGGCTCAATTTTGTTTTTCCCCATCACATGTCCAGATTCCAAGGTGCATTCAATCATTGCATGCAAGTATTAAGAGAAAGTTGACCAATGCATGTACTTTATATATGCATGCAAGTATTGCAATTAATACATTGGAAAACATAATTTTTTGAGGAAAACAAAAGCATTAATTGGGTGTTTTTGCAAACTGCAAAAAGTATTCCACCACTCACCATCTACCTTGGTTGGTGATATTTTTGAATTGAGCCCTATAAGGCTGGTTGTAATGGGGAGTATCATATATAATAGTACCATGCATATGATAGTGTAGGATACTAGTTCTGTAATGCATATGATAGTGTAGGATACTACTTCTGTAATGCATAGTATCATAAGTTAGCATCTTAGGTTGCCTTACTAATTGTCATGCATCACACAAAGTAGTAGTACAACATTTAATACGACATGGTATCATGATATGATACCACATCCTCTCTTGTGTGCCACATCATCCAGAAAGTCTAGTTGGCATGCATGAGACCGCTTATGATAATACCATTACAACCAGCCTAAACCGAAAAGGAGGGAGTGAGACTAGCCACAATGGAGAGTAGTACACTAGTAATAACATACACATATCCCTAGACTATATATATTACTACCTTCATTGTGGGTAGTAACATAAGTGTAGTGTCATGCAAAGATTCATTTATTAGGTTATAAACTCATATTGCATTGGGACATGTGATGTTACAGTAACTAGCTAAGTTACTGAAACTATCTCTCTCCTCATTAACTTATTGCCACATAAGCAAGTTTGCTGAGTTGGAGTCGGTGTTACTGCTGAAGTTACTCCCACTGTGGCTAGTCTAATACTAGCCTATGATACACTAGCTACCTCACTAAGAGCATGGTTAATAATACAGCCAAGGGTCGGCTATAAGAAGTTCACATGTCATATACAGCCAACCTCTTAGCGGGCATGTACAGTAATAATTTTTATATATATACTAGTTTATCGATAGTTGGCCCACCTTACATCCTTACAAAGTGTCTTGGGTGTCGTGTTGCAGCTGGCTCTACTAACCAAGAGCCCGCTTCTCTTCTCTTTCCTCCAACTAATAAGCACATATATATTATTCTATTCCTTATAGCCTGCTTAGACTACCCACAGTGGGAGTAACATAGGTAGTAACATCACACATATCTAGATAAAATAGATGATGTGGCAAGCAATAAATGAAGAAATGGAGGAAAGTGGATATGTGTGATGTTACTACCTATGTTACTCCCACTGTGGGTAGTCTGACTATAGTATGAGACTACCCACAATGGGAGTAACATAGGTAGTAACATCACACATACCTAGATAAAGTAGATGATGTGTCAAGCAATAAATGAAGAAAGAGAGGAAAGTAGTAACATAGCTGGTTACTAGTAGTATGAGTAACAGTGCATATCAAGGCAAGATGTGTCTATAGCCTAATAAATGAAGTGTGCATGTTACCACACATATGTTACTCCCCACTATAGAGGTAGTAACATAGACTAGTAACATGGGCATGTTACTAGTCTATGTTACTACCCATTGTGGCTAGTCTGAGTAAAATCACACATCTCAAGGCAAGATGAGTCTATAGCCTAATAAATGAAGTGTTGCATGTTACTCCCCACTATAGAGGTAGTAACATAGACTAGTAACATTCTATTTTACTACCCATTGTGGCTAGTCTTATGTCACTCTATTCTGTACTTGCTCTAATGCATAGTATCATAGAGTAGCTAGTATCATATGTAGTACTTTATTTATATTGTCATGCATGACACATAGTAGCATAACATTTATTATGATACGGTTTCATGATATGATACTTAACCCTCTCTTTCTTCATTTAATTAATTCTATGACAGCTCATCAAAATTGCCTAATTGGCATGCATGATACTAGCTATGATACCCCCTTACTATCAGCCTTGCAAAGGTGTACAGATCATTTGTGCGTCTCTTTGTGAGTTTTCATCCGTTTGTTCGAGAAGCGGGGAGAAGTTTCAAACATTTCGGCCACGAGGTGCGGCCACTAGCTTAGGCCTAGTTGGTATTTTAATTATAGAAAATTCAGATGGAGTTCGGACATCATAAAAATCGATGTGTGCCTGTGGCGTGCTCTCACGACCCCGTGGAATAAAATTGGTAAAGTTTGGCACAAGTTTTGATGAGGCTTGTGCCTTTGTTAACTGGCTGGATGAAGAATGGTATGGCAGGGCTCGGAGTGTTATCACCAAGCTCACAGAAGATAACGTAAAGCTGAAGAAGAAACTGGCTGATCTAGAATGTACAATTAGTACGATGAAGCAAGAAAGAATCAATCCCAGGCAATAGATGAAAGCAAGAGACAAGGAACTAGCATGTGTAGTTGTGGTTGTCGCATTAGCCATGTTCTATGCGCTGTTTGCAATGATGATTAGGGGTTTTGTTTGACAGTATTGCTAAAGCACATCTAGATGTGCTCTAAGTAATGCACATCTAGGTCCTATGCCATTGATGTTACGCGAAGATTCGTGCAAATATTTTTCTTTGTCTTTTTTCTTTTCCTTTCTAGTTTGATTATTACTGGCTTTATCAATAAGAAGAGCTCAATGTATTGCTTGCCAACTGTCCTACTCTGTTCGTACCGGTACCGGTGCATAATCCCAAAACTTGTTCCTTGTTTTTGTCCTCAAAAAGGAAACCAGCCAAACAGCCAATAGGAGTCCTACACAACCCCGGGAATTTGGAGTGACTGGGTACAAATAATTGCGGTTGATTATATCAGCAGTTAGATAATACATCAACCCCCGCTTCAATCCCTGCTTCAATTGGCAGTTCCTCTTCTCTGCATACCCCGCTTAAGTGTCCACCATATTCATCGTCCTCGGCAGGCCGTGCTAGACACTGTCACACACTCTGCAGCCATGTCGAGCGATAGCGAGGACAAGAGTTCGGCCAGCAGTCTGGTGCCCGATGATAGGTCAACATCGGAATCATCCCGCTCATCTTCCATGAGTCCAGCGTCGAGCCCAGACCTCGATTATATCCGGTTCATGGAAGGGACACTGCCTCTGGAGTCGTCAGACAACAACCAGACGGACAAGGAGCCGTCGGAGGACGAAGAAGAGGAAGACGATGATGGTGAGGACGAATGGTCAAACAAGGACGAGGACGACGACAGCAATGGCGATGACGATGAAAATCCAACGGTCAGTGGCAAGAAGCGTCCTCGCCAAGACAATGTCGCTGGGCCATCCAACAAGAATAACAAGAAGAAGAAGGACTAAATTAAGCACACAGTATATATCTCTGTTTATCCTGTCAATCTCATCGCAGACGGTTAGTAATATGTATTCGAGAGAGATCTTCTACATTATCGCTAATAGGTTGGTTGTTGAACTGTGTGCCCTGACGAGCACATGATTCACAAAAAAAGACCGTATGGGCTGTCTATAATGATCGCACACAATTCTGATTACCGACCTGTTTGCCGGATATCACACACATCTTGTTACGCCGAATCGTTTGTGTTCACCTCACTCATCACAAACGGTTCATCGGAGTGCACTGTATGCCGTATATCACACACACCCTGATCTGGCTGCCCGTTTCTGTTGTTCGGTCTCATCGCAACTAAAATCTGAACCGTGTTTGATGTATCATTCATCGCAAACATTTTGCTTCATTTCTGACAGTTTTCATACAGCACCATTTGCGATTATTGCATCGCACACGGTTTCTCGAAGGGTCTTTGATCGTACTGTCGCATTAGCAGCATCCTACAGTAGTGGAGGGTCCCCATCACAGCTACGTTTGCATGCCTTTTGGTCTGCCGAGCGCGGCTGCTGCGCACCAGCACCACGTGCAGGGCATCCTAGAGGCTCACGAGGTCAGGCGCAAGATGGTCCAGACGGAGGAGGTGACG